>NW_027195095.1:345000-410249 GCF_038502225.1 Cherax quadricarinatus
TATGTATCTCAGTGTACATTCGCTGAGAGTTTAATTCATTTTTTTATGAGAGGACTAAAGTATTCTTGACAGGTGATAAAGAGGAGAAATGTAGCCTTAATGACCCTCGTGCAGTTGACAAGCTTTAAACCCGGTGACCCAAGTTGTGGAGGCACGTCTGCGAATTTTAAATCGTACGGGTAACAAGGGCAGATTGTTATATACGCACGTACCAAGAGCAGAGAGGAAGCTGGCCAGCCAGCTTCGTGCTGGATAACTTGTAGTCCCACAACAAGACGTGTTGTAGTTTAAGTCACTACACTTGCGGCCACTTCAGCGTAAATCAACATCTGGTTGATGTGAAAACAGAACGCAGCTGAGATCTGCAAGGCGAGCAGATTCTCCCACTGGTATGACAGCACACACACAGCAGAGCAAGCCTTTATGAAAGCCAATATCTCGCTCACAGGTGGGCGAGACGTTGTGTCTATACTACTAAGAACCAGCCGTCTCCCTACTGAGTGAAAAGAGAGTGTATTTGTTCGTATCTGGAGTGAGTCTGCACCCAGGCGAGTGCACAATTCTCTCCCCTGATGGACACACATTGACCAGCCCCCACCCACATTATCGTCGCCTCACAGGATATTGTGGCCACACTTACCGTCACACAACAGCCCTTGGAGAGCCAAATGACGGACTCATTGAGACGGATGATTAATGAGACAGAGAGATATAATGACACGGATGACCAGTTTACACCACTGGTGCGGTGAGCTGGTCTCTTATCTCCAGTATCAGGACGGGCAGCTCACTCACCAACCTTTTCTACACAATGTATTTCATTTTTTTTTTGGGAGGGTGGAGAAATATGCATATCAAAAATTTAATATCGTAAGGATGGGTTTTCGTAGTAATATTATTCTTGCAATTTTTCAGCAGCATTTATGAAAAAAAAATTATACTTTATGAAGGGTTTGATATGAGAACTGAATTTACACTCGTGTGTGTGTGTGTGTGTGTGTGTGTGTGTGTGTGTGTGTGTGTGTGTGTGTGTGTGTGTGTGTGTATAGGTATTAAAGTATTGTTGACTGGTGGCATATAATGACCCTCGTGCGGTCGATAGAACTTAAACTTCACCAGGCAACTAGCCACGAGAGTCATACAGCATCTGAAAGATAACAGATAATCAGGACTGATCTAAGGAAGAGTTGAGCATCATCACTTAAGATTAAAACCCCTTCCCCAGTTGTGATGAATGGTTTGAAAAACCGACAAGTTGAAGATTGAGACACTTATGCAGTATATGAGAATCTTTATTCAGGAAACGTTTCGCCACACAGTGGCTTCATCAGTCCAATACAAAGAGGAAGGCGTAAGGAGAGGAGGAGTATGAGGTAATCAGTCCCTCAGCCTGTAGTCGATGTGTTCAGTCCATCAATCTTGTAGAATGTACAGCATAGGGCCGTAGACGTGGCTTATATACTGTAGTGAGGTGAGGCGAAGCAGGAGGAGGCGGGGTTATAGTGGTACCATCCACTAGTCGAAGTAGGTCTTCCTCCAAAAGTTGGACAAGTGTTGAAGAATTCCTTGTAACAAGATCCCATGATGCTGCAGTGTCTGACAGTTGTGATGAATGGTTTGAAAAACCATTCCTTACGCCTTCATCTTTGTATTGGACTGATGAAGCCACTGTGTGGCGAAACGTTTCCTGAATAAAGATTCCCATATACTGCATAAGTGTCTCAATCTTCCCCTTCCCCAGTATCGAACACCATCCATAATGGAACAGTAACTTCCAAATCCCATTTTATACTCAGCACTTAACGTGGAATTACAGCGTCTGTTGGGTTAACTTCTCCCCAGTGTGGGATATTCAGCGTAAGGAGTGATGAAGGCTCGATCCTCTGTTTACCAATCGTGGAACAACTCGAGGTAGTAAATAAGGCACGTGGACAACACTTCAGGATCTTTATTCAAGGAACATTCCGCTAACCAGAGACTATCAGCAAATTACAGAAAAAAATTAGAAAATATATAGACTGAATATTAGGCAATCAGTCCCTCAGTCCGGAGATGATGTGTTCAGTCCCTCAACCTGGAGATGATGTGTTCAGTCCCTAAACCTGGAGATGATGTGTTCAGTCCCTGAACCTGGAGATGATGTGTTCAGTCCCTCAGCCTGGAGATGATGTGTTCAGTCCCTCAACCTGGAGATGATGTGTTCAGTCCCTCAACCTGGAGATGATGTGTTCAGTCCCTCAGCCTGGAGATGATGTGTTCAGTCCCTCAACCTGGAGATGATGTGTTCAGTCCCTCAACCTGGAGATGATGTGTTCAGTCCCTCAACCTGGAGATGATGTGTTCAGTCCCTTAACCTGGAGATGATGTGTTCAGTCCCTCAGCCTGGAGATGATGTGTTCAGTCCCTCAACCTGGAGATGATGTGTTCAGTCCCTCAGCCTGGAGATGATGTGTTCAGTCCCTCAACCTGGAGATGATGTGTTCAGTCCCTCAGCCTGGAGATGATGTGTTCAGTCCCTAAACCTGGAGATGATGTGTTCAGTCCCTGAACCTGGAGATGATGTGTTCAGTCACTCAGCCTGGAGATGATGTGTTCAGTCCCTCAACCTGGAGATGATGTGTTCAGTCCCTCAGCCTGGAGATGATGTGTTCAGTCCCTCAACCTGGAGATGATGTGTTCAGTCCCTCAGCCTGGAGATGATGTGTTCAGTCCCTAAACCTGGAGATGATGTGTTCAGTCCCTGAACCTGGAGATGATGTGTTCAGTCACTCAGCCTGGAGATGATGTGTTCAGTCCCTCAGCCTGGAGATGATGTGTTCAGTCCCTGAACCTGGAGATGATGTGTTCAGTCCCTCAACCTGGAGATGATGTGTTCAGTCCCTCAGTCTGGAGATGATGTGTTCAGTCCCTCAGTCTGGAGATGATGTGTTCAGTCCCTCAGCCTGGAGATGATGTGTTCAGTCCCTGAACCTGGAGATGATGTGTTCAGTCCCTCAGTCCGGAGATGATGTGTTCAGTCCCTCAGTCTGGAGATGATGTGTTCAGTCCCTCAACCTGGAGATGATGTGTTCAGTCCCTCAGTCTGGAGATGATGTGTTCAGTCCCTCAGCCTGGAGATGATGTGTTCAGTCCCTCAACCTGGAGATGATGTGTTCAGTCCCTCAACCTGGAGATGATGTGTTCAGTCCCTCAGTCTAGAGATGATGTGTTCAGTCTCTCAGTCTGGAGATGATGTGTTCAGTCCCTCAACCTTGAGATGATGTGTTCAGTCCCTCAGTCTGGATATGATGTGTTCAGTCCCTCAGTCCGGAGATGATGTGTTCAGTCGCTCAGTCTGAAGATGATGTGTTCAGTCCCTCAGTCTGGAGATGATGTGTTCAGTCCCTCAACCTGGAGATGATGTGTTCAGTCCCTCAACCTTGAGATGATGTGTTCAGTCCCTCAGTCTGGATATGATGTGTTCAGTCCCTCAGCCTGGAGATGATGTGTTCAGTCCCTCAACCTGGAGATGATGTGTTCAGTCTCTCAGTCTGGAGATGATGTGTTCAGTCCCTCAACCTTGAGATGATGTGTTCAGTCCCTCAGTCTGGAGATGATGTGTTCAGTCTCTCAGACTGGAGATGATGTGTTCAGTCCCTCAACCGGGAGATGATGTGTTCAGTCCCTCAGTCCGGAGATGATGTGTTCAGTCCCTCAGTCTGGAGATGATGTGTTCAGTCCCTCAGTCCGGAGATGATGTGTTCAGTCCCTCAGTCTGGAGATGATGTGTTCAGTCCCTCAGTCTGGAGATGATGTGTTCAGTCCCTCAGTCTGGAGATGATGTGTTCAGTCCCTCAACCTGGAACTGATATGTTCAGTCCCTCAACCTGGAGATGATGTGTTCAGTCCCTCAACCTGGAGATGATGTGTTCAGTCCCTCAACCTGGAGATGATGTGTTCAGTCCCTCATTGTGGAGATGATGTGTTCAGTCCCTCAACCTGGAGATGATGTGTTCAGTCTCTCAGTCTGGAGATGATGTGTTCAGTCCCTCAACCTTGAGATGATGTGTTCAGTCCGTCAGTCTGGAGATGATGTGTTCAGTCTCTCAGACTGGAGATGATGTGTTCAGTCCCTCAACCGGGAGATGATGTGTTCAGTCCCTCAGTCCGGAGATGATGTGTTCAGTCCCTCAGTCTGGAGATGATGTGTTCAGTCCCTCAGTCCGGAGATGATGTGTTCAGTCCCTCAGTCTGGAGATGATGTGTTCAGTCCCTCAGTCTGGAGATGATGTGTTCAGTCCCTCAGTCTGGAGATGATGTGTTCAGTCCCTCAACCTGGAACTGATATGTTCAGTCCCTCAACCTGGAGATGATGTGTTCAGTCCCTCATCCTCGAGACGATGTGTTGAGTCCCTCAACCTTGAGATGATGTGTTCAATCACTCATCCTCAAGACGATGTGTTCAGTCCCTCATGCTGGAGATGATGTGTTCAGTCCCTCATGCTGGAGATGATGTGTTCAGTCCCTCTACCTTGAGATGACGTGTTCAGTCCCTCATCCTCGAGACGATGTTTTCAGTCCCTCAGCCTAGAGACGATGTGTTCAGTCCCTTCAGCCTAGAGATGATGTGTTCAGCCCCTCAGTCTGGAGAAAAGTACAGGCTTCGGGAAGTTTTGTCTGTCTGTCCATATTTTTCTATTTGTCTGTCTATCTTCTAGTTGCAGAATAATACCTGGATTCTTCATTCAGTTTCCAGACCAGTCCAGACCAGTCCAGACCAGCCAGAGTTGTGATAGCTGTCGACATAACCCTGAAGGCTGGGCTGTAGGGACAGACCCACCCCGTAATTACGCCTTACGTCTGTTCACACAGAGACCTGGAGACTCCAGAGTACCATGTGGCATTGTCGAGTGGGTCTTGAGGTGTGTGGGTGGGTCCTGAAGTGGGTGCGTGGGTGGGTGGGTCCTGAAGTGAGTGATTGGGTCGGTGGGTCCTGTAGTTGGTGAGTGGTTCCTGAAATGGGTGAGTGGGTGGGTGGTTCCTAAAGTGGGTGAGTTGGTCGGTGGGTCCTGAAGTGGGTGAGCGGGTGGGTGGGTCCTGAAGTGGGTGGGGGTGGGGGTCCTGACGTGAGTGGGTGAGTGCTGAGGTGAGTGGGGGGTGGGGGTCCTGACGTGAGTGGGTGAGTGCTGAGATGAGTGGGTGGATCGTGAGGTGAGTGGGTGGGTCCTGAGGTGAGTGGGTAGGTCCTGAGGTGAGTGGGTGGATCCTGAGGTGAGTGGGTGAATCCTAAGGTGAGTTGGTGGATCCTGAGGTGAGTGGGTAGATCCTGAGGTGAGTGGGAGTATTCTGAGGTGAGTGGGCGGATCCTGAGGTGAGTGGGTGGATCCTGAGGTGAGTGGGTGGATCCTGAAGTGAGTGGGTGGATCCTGAGGTGAGTGAGTGGATCCTGAGGTGAGTGATTGGATCTTAAGGTGAGTGGATGGATCCTGAGGTGAGTGGGTGGATCTTGAGGTGAGTGGGTGGATTATGAGGTGAGTGGGTGAATTCTGCGGTGAATGGGTGGATCCTAAGGTGAGTGGGTGGTTCCTGAGGTGAGTAGGTGGATCCTGAGGTGAGTGGGTGGATTCTGAGGTGAGTGGGTGGATCCTGAGGTGAGTGGGTGGATTCTGAGGTGAGTGGGTGGATCCTGAGGTGAGTGGGTGGATCCTGAGGTGAGTGTGTGGGTCTTGAGGTGAGTGGGTGGGTTCTGAGGTGAGTGGGTGGGTCCTGAGGTGAGTGGGTGGTTCCTGAGGTGAGTGGGTGGATCCTGAGGTGAGTGAGTGGGTCCTGAGGTGAGTGGGTAGGTCCTGAGGTGAGTGGGTGGGTCCTGAAGTAAGTGGGTGGGTCCTGAGGAGAGTGGGTGGGTCCTGAGGTGAGTGGGTGGATTCTGAGGTGAATGGGCGGATCCTGAGGTGAGTGGGTGGATCCTAGGGTGAGTGGGTGGATCCTGGAGTGGGTGGATCCTGAGGTGAGTGGGTGGATCCTAAGGTGAGTGGGTGGATCCTGAGGTGAGTGGGTAGATCCTGAGGTGAGTGGGTGTATTCTGAGGTGAGTGGGCGGATCCTGAGGTGAGTGGGTGGATCCTGAGGTGAGTGGGTGGATCCTGAGGTGAGTGGGTGGATCCTGAGGTGAGTGCGTGGATCCTGAGGTGAGTGCTTGGAGCTTTAGGTGAGTGGTTGGCTCCTGAGGTGAGTGGGTGGATCTTGAGGTGAGTGGGTGGATTATGAAGTGAGTGGGTGAATTCTGCGGTGAATGGGTGGATCCTAAGGTGAGTGGGTGGATCCTGGAGTGGGTGGATCCTGAGGTGAGTGGGTGGATCCTAAGGTGAGTGGGTGGATCCTGAGGTGAGTGGATGAATCCTGAGGTGAGTGTGTGGATCCTGAGGTGAATGGGTGGATTCTGAGGTGAGTGGGTGAATTCTGAGGTGAGTGGGTGGATCCTGAGGTGAGTGGGTGGATCCTGAGGTGAGTGGGTGGATCCTGAGGTGAGTGGGTGGATCCTGAGGTGAGTGTGTGGGTCCTGAGGTGAGTGAGTGGGTCTTGAGGTGAGTGGGTGGATTATGAGGTGAGTGGGTGGGTCCTGAGGTGAGTGGGTGGGTCCTGAGGTGAGTGGGTGGATTCTGAGGTGAGTGGGTGGGTCCTGAGGTGAGTGGGTGGATCCTAGGGTGAGTGGGTGGATCCTGGAGTGGGTGGATCCTGAGGTGAGTGGGTGGATCCTAAGGTGAGTGGGTGGATCCTGAGGTGAGTGGATGGATCCTGAGGTGAGTGGGTGGATCCTGAGGTGAATGGGTGGATTCTGAGGTGAGTGGGTGAATTCTGAGGTGAGTGGGTGGGTCCTGAGGAGAGTGGGTGGGTCTTGAGGTGAGTGGGTGGGTCCTGAGGTGAGTGGGTGGGTCCTGAGGTGAGTGGGTGGGTCCTGAGGTGTGAGTGGGTGGGTCCTGAGGTGAGTGGGTGGGTCCTGAGGTGAGTGGCTGGGTCCTGAGGTGAGTGGGTGGATCCTGAGGTGAGTGGGTGGGTTCTGAGGTAAGTAGGTGGGTCCTGAGGTGAGTGTGTGGGTCTTGAGGTGAGTGGGTGGGTCCTGAGGTAAGTGGGTGGGTCCTGAGGTGAGTAGGTGGGTCCTGAGGTGAATGGGTGGGTCTTGAGGTGAGTGGGCGGGTCCTGAGGTGAGTGGGTGGGTCCTGAGGTGAGTGGGTGGGTCCTGAGGTGAGTGGAGTGTGTCCTTAGGTGAGTGGGTGGGTCCTGAGTTGAGTGGGTGGGTCCTGAGGTGAGTCGGTGGGTCCTGAGGTGAGTGGGTGGGTCCTGAGGTGACTCGGTGGGTCCTGAGGTGAGTGTGTGGATCCTGAGGTGAATGGGTGGATTCTGAGGTGAGTGGGTGGGTCCTGAGGTGAGTGGGTGGGTCCTGAGGTGAGTGGGTGGGTCCTGAGGTGAGTGGGTGGGTCCTGAGGTGAGTGGGTGGGTCCTGAGGTGAGTGGGTGGGTCCTGAAGTAAGTGGGTGGGTCCTGAGGTGAGTGGGTGGGTCCTGAGGTGAGTGGGTGGGTCCTGAGCTGAGTGGGTGGGTCCTGAGGTGTGTGGGTGGGTCCTGAGGTGAGTGGGTGGGTCCTGAGGTGAGTGGGTGGGTCCTGAGGTGAATGGGTGGATCCTAAGGTGAGTGGGTGGGTCCTGAGGTGAGTGGGTGGGTCCTGAGGTGAGTGGGTGGATTCTGAGGTGAGTGGGTGGGTCCTGAGGTAAGTGGGTGGGTCCTGAGGTGAGTGGGTGGGTCCTGAGGAGAGTGGGTGGGTTCTGAGGTGAGTGGGTGGGTGGGTTCTGAGGTGAGTGGGTGGGTGGGTCCTTTGGTGAGTGGGTGGGTCCTGAGTTGAGTGGGTGGGTCCTGAGGTGAGTGGGTGGGTCCTGAGGTGAGTGAGTGGGTCCTGAGGTGAGTGGGTGGGTCCTGAGGTGAGTGGGTGGGTCCTGAGGTGAGTGGGTGGGTTCTGAGGTGAGTGGGTGGGTCCTGAGGTGAGTGGGTGGGTCCTGAGGTGAGTGGGTGGGTCCTGAGGTGAGTGGGTGGGTCCTGAGGTGAATTGGTGGATGCTATGGTGAGTGGGTGGGTCCTGAGGTGAGTGGCTGGGTCCTGAGGTGAGTGGGTGGATCCTGAGGTGAGTGGGTGGGTTCTGAGGTGAGTGGGTGGGTCCTGAGGTGAGTGGGTGGGTCCTGAGGTAAGTGGGTGGGTCCTGAGGTGAGTGGGTGGGTCCTGAGGAGAGTGGGTGGGTCTTGAGGTGAGTGGGCGGGTCCTGAGGTGAGTGGGTGGGTCCTGAGGTGAGTGGGTGGGTCCTGAGGTGAGTGGGTGTGTCCTGAGGTGAGTGGGTGGGTCTTGAGGTGACTGGGTGGGTCCTGAGGTGAGTGGGTGGATCATGAGGTGAGTGGGTGGGTACTGAGGTGAGTGGGTGGGTCCTGAGGTGAGTGGGTGGATCTTGAGGTGAGTGGGTGGGTCCTGAGGTGAGTGGGTGGATCCTGAGGTGAGTGGGTGGGTCCTGAGGTGAGTGGGTGGGTCCTGAGGTGAGTGGGTGGGTCCTGAGGTGTGTGGGTGGGTCCTGAGGTGAGTGGGTGGGTCCTGAGGTGAGTGGGTGGGTCCTGAGGTGAGTGGGTGGGTCCTGAGGTGAGTGGGTGGGTCCTGAGGTGAGTGGGTGGGTCCTGAGGTGAGTGGGTGGATCCTGAGGTGAGTGGGTGGATCCTGAGGTGAGTGAGTGGATCCTGAGGTGAGTGGGTGGGTTCTGAGGTGAGTAGGTGGGTCTGAGGTGAGTGGGTGGATCTTGAGGTGAGTGGGTGGGTCCTGAGGTGAGTGGGTGGATCCTGAGGTGAGTGGGTGGGTCCTGAGGTGAGTGGGTGGGTCCTGAGGTGAGTGGGTGGGTCCTGAGGTGAGTGAGGTGGTGGGTGGATCCTGAGGTGAGTGGGTGGGTCCTGAGGTGACTGGGTGTGTCCTGAGGTGAGTGGGTGGATCCTGAGGTGAGTGGGTGGGTTCTGAGATGAGTGGGTGGGTCCTGAGGTGAGATCTTGTGGTGGGTGGGTCCTGAGGATCCTGAGGTGAGTGGGTGGGTCCTGAGGTGAGTGGGTGGGTCCTGAGGTGGTCCTGAGGTGAGTGGGTGGATCTTGAGGTGAGTGGGTGGGTCCTGAGGTGAGTGGGTGGATCCTGAGATGAGTGGGTGGGTCCTTAGGTGAGTGGGTGGGTCCTGAGGTGAGTGGGTGGGTCCTGAGGTGAGTGGGTGGGTGGAGTGGGTGGATCCTGAGGTGAGTCCTGTGACTGGGTCCTGAGGTGAGTGGGTGGATCCTGAGGTGTGTGGGTGGGTTCTGAGGTGAGTGGCTGGGTCCTGAGGTGAGTGGGTGGATCTTGAGGTGAGTGGGTGGGTCCTGAGGTGAGTGGGTGGGTCCTGAGGTGAGTGGGTGGGTCCTGAGGTGAGTGGGTGGGTCCTGAGGTGAGTGGGTGGGTCCTGAGGTGAGTGGGTGGGTCCTGAGGTTGAACTGCAGGTATCTCCCTCCTGTGACTTGTCTTGCATTGTTAAGATCGTCTGTCTGCGAATGTTTGCTTAATTTTATTTGTTAATATGTTAACCTTGTTCTTATTGTAAATATGTACAGTTATTATTGTTATTTGTAGTAATAGCTGTTGCAGTAATAGTTGTAGTAACGTCTACTGACCAGTAGGCTTGCCGTAGTGCTCCTTCACTCTTATGTACGCTTGTGTCCGCAGGGAGTCGTGAAGCTGCGTATGTGTACGCGGTGACCAGCGCAGGGGTGGCGTACAGCGTGACTGCCGCATGCGCCCGCGGCAACATCTCCACTTGTGGGTGTGACGACCGCAAGCGGGGCCGCTACAGTGCCTCAGGCTGGAAGTGGGGAGGCTGCAGTGCCGATATTAAGTGAGTGATGGTAGTGTTGTTGTTGTTGGTGGTGGGGTGGTGGTGGTGGTAGCGGTGGTAGCGGTGGTAGCGGTGGTAGCGGTGGTAGCGGTTGAATTCTGGTAGCTTCTCTACTGGATTCTACTAGCCTCAAACCATACCACGGGCGGGGTTAGAACCCGCGATCAGAGAGTCATGAAACTCCATTCTCGGGTCCTGCTTGCTTATCATTGGCTCTGACCTAGTCTATTGTAAATTAGTTTAAGAGAAACTGGCTTAATTAACTGCCACAAGCGAAAATTGTATAATTAGGCTTCATTTTTTCTGATATTGTTTATATTTTCAATGAGCTGCAGTGGAAAGCTTTACAAATATAAACTTTTTAGACTACATGACGCACTAATCAGAGCTTTATGAAGCATTGTTCTGAGAATGAGGATAAGCTCAGATCAGGCGACTCGTGGTCCTGTCTGCGGTGGTCCATGGCCTAATGTGGCCCTTGACACAGCTAACAAGATAAATGACTTCTTCTCAACCATAGGATCTAATCTCGCCAATAAAATCCTACATACTAATGCCCATGCCGGGGACTACCTAGATAGGAATTTCCCAAATTCCTTCTATCTTGCACCAACTGAGCCCTCGGAAGTCACCGAGATTATAAAGTCACTTAAAAACAACTCAGGGAATCTGTCTAATGTCCCACCATTACTGTACAAGCGAGCGGCCCATATCCTTTCGCATGCTATTTCATTACTTTTTAACAAGTCACTAGAAACTAGCACCTTCCCGAAACTACTCAAGATAGCAAGGGTTACACCAATACATAAAGGTGGTGACCCAACAGACTTAAACAACTATAGGCCAATATCAAACTTACCATTGCTATCCAAAATCTTTGAGAAACTCGTGCACAGGAGACTATATTCATTTATAACAGCACAAAACATACTCAACCCCTGCCAATTTGGATTTAGGAAAAATGAAAGCACTTATGACGCAATCATAAAAATGCTAGATCTGCTTTACACAGCATTGGAAAATAAGGAATATCCACTAGGAATTTTTATTGACCTAAGAAAAGCTTTTGACACAGTAGACCACGACATCCTACTCCACAAACGTGACCATTACGGTATAAGAGGCCACGCGCTTGCTTATTTCAAATCTTACCTTACTAATAGGTATCAGTATGTTACCATTAAAGACACAGCATCAACAACACGGCCACTTGATACTGGAGTTCCGCAGGGAAGTGTCCTTGGTCCCCTGCTCTTCCTCATATACATCAATGATCTTCCAAACGTATCCCAACACCTGAAACCCATTCTCTTTGCTGACGACACGACTTATGTCAACTCTCACCCTAATCTTGCCACCCTCAACACCATTGTTAACGAGGAGCTGATCAAAATATCGACTTGGATGACAGCCAATAAACTTACGCTTAACACTGACAAAACCTACTATATTATGTTTGGTAGCAGAGCAGGAGATGCACAAATTAACATTAAGATCAACAACACTCTAATTACCAGACATAATGAGGGCAAATTCCTAGGCCTATACCTTGACAACAACCTGAATTTCAGCACCCATATCCAACATATAACCAAAAAAGTATCCAAAACAGTTGGGATCCTCTCCAAGATACGATACTACGTGCCGCAAAATGCCCTTCTCACACTATACCACTCACTTATTTATCCATACCTCACCTATGCTATTTGTGCTTGGGGATCAACTGCAGCAACACACCTAAAGCCAATAATAACCCAACAAAAAGCTGCAGTAAGAATAATCACTAAATCCCATCCCTGGCAACACACCCCCCCCACTCTTCATAGATCTAAACTTACTCCCTGTTCAGTACATCCACACTTACTACTGTGCAATCTACATCTACAGGACCTTAAACTCCAATATCAACCTTGACCTAAAACGCTCTCTTGATAGTTGTGACAGAACCCACAGGCACAACACCAGACACAAACATCTCTACGACATTCCTCATGTCCGACTAAACCTTTACAAAAATTCAATGTATGTCAAAGGCCCTAAAATCTGGAACACCCTACCTGAGAACTCTAGAACTGCAGACATATTCATCACCTTCAAAACTACCATTAGAAAACATCTTATCTCCCTGATAAACCCCATCAACTAACTACACGAATACCACCTGGTGGTTCACACTTACACTCACTCACCCATTTGACCATAAACAGAAATATTAATCTCAATCTTAAAATAATGAATCCTATGATACTCCAATACTGAAACTATGTACTGTGCCAAAACAAAAGCATTCACATTGCTAAACTCACAAACTAGTATTTAGTCACTTAGCCATAATACAAACTTACCTCATAATTTGTAATATTTTAAAGTAAAGAATTAAACTAAGTCTGCCCGAAATGCCTAGCCATGCTAGGTGTTCTAGTGGTACACTCTGTAATCATTATTTAACTACATGTAAACCACACAACAACCAAATTCTGTAAATTCAACATTGTAATCTTTATAGAGAATAAACTCTGAATTTGAATTTGAATTTGAATTTGATCCAAAATCTGAGGTCACTGACCAGGGAGTCAAGTAGCCTTGGTCTACGTCCGGATAGTTTGAAATGGTTGATAGTGTACTAAATGACCCGAAGTCATGTGGTTTAGGTCTAGGTAGATCAAGATCATGTGGTCCATGGCCAGGTGGTCCATGGCCAGGTGGTCCAAGGACAGGTGGTCTAAGTCTGAATAGTCTAAAATCACTTGATGCAGGGAGAGGAGTCATTACGATTTCGTGAGTCAAGAGGAGGTTGTAAACCAAGCAGCTGCAGATCAGCTGGTTATCGACCACCTGTCTATGAACAGGCGAGTTCAGGACCAGGTGGTCCAGAGAGAGAGGTGGTCTAGGACCGCTACTAAGTCAGTTTCTCCCACAGCTACGGCATCAAGCTAGCGAGGAAGTTCATGGACGCCCGCGAGGTTGAAGGAGATGCCAGAGCTCTGATGAACCTCCATAACAACAACGCTGGCAGACGGGTGAGTCTTGGAGGTGTTCACGGAGTGTCAAGGACCTCCCTGGATCAGCTCTGAGGGAAGATAGGGTGAAGGAGGTGTTCAAGGAGTGTCAGGGACCTCCCTGGATCAGCTCTGAGGGTAGATAGGGTGAAGGAAGTGTTCAAGCAGTGTCAGGGACCTCCCTGGATCAGCTCTGAGGGAAGGCAGGGTGAAGGTGTTCAGGGAGTGTCAGAGACCTCCCTGGATCAGCTCTGAGGGAAGACAGGGTGAAGGTGTTCAGGGAGTGTCAGAGACCTCCCTGGATCAGCTCTGAGGGAAGACAGGGTGAAGGTGTTCAGGGAGTGTCAAGGACCTCCCTGGATCAGCTCTGAGGGAAGATAGGGTGAAGAAGGTGTTCACGGAGTGTCAAGGACCTCCCTGGATCAGCTCTGAGGGAATATAGGGTGAAGGAGGTGTTCAAGGAGTGTCAGGGACCTCCCTGGATCAGCTCTGAGGGAATATAGGGTGAAGGAGGTGTTCAAGGAGTGTCAGGGACCTCCCTGGATCAGCTCTGAGGGAATATAGGGTGAAGGAGGTGTTCAAGGAGTGTCAGGGACCTCCCTGGATCAGCTCTGAGGGTAGATAGGGTGAAGGAAGTGTTCAAGCAGTGTCAGAGACCTCCCTGGATCAACTCTGAGGGAAGTCAGGGTGAAGGAGATGTTCAGGGGAGTGAATAGCGCTTGGATTTGTGGCATGTGTGTGGGGTTGGGTGCACGCATACGTGTGCACTAGAGAGCTAAACCTTGCAGGATGGCAGCACACAAGGAGTGGAGAGGAAATCTTTCCACTTGAACAGTTTCGCTAAGAAAAAATACTTGCCTGCCGTGGATGCATATTATCTCTGCATTTAGTATCTCCATGTGCATTCGGTGGAGCTTGACAGGTCTCCAGAACCTTGTCAAGGATGGAAATTGTCTTGACAGTTTCTGATTATGATAAATTCTTGAAATGTTCAAGCGCAACGTTACACCTACACGAGGCCTTATTACTTTATGAAGCCTCTTGCAGAAGAAACGTCGCACTTATAAAGTTCTTTTGCAGTATGAGTTATCTTTCCACCTGTTTTGTTGATGGTTTATAGGGACACTAACAGCTAACGCCGTATCAAACCCCTTTGTTGTCTACTGCGTACTTGAAGTTATTTCCTCCCCTCCACCAGGCTGTGAGGAGCACTCTGAGTACGGAGTGCAAGTGTCATGGGGTGTCTGGTTCCTGCACCATGAAGACATGCTGGAAGACCCTCCCTCCCTTCACCAACATCGGCAAACTTCTCCTGCAGAAGTACAAGAAGGCCAAGCCCGTCATCGTCCACAAGGTAGATCTGTTGCGCTCTACTGAGCACGCTGCACCTGCAGCGTATAATCTTTTGTTGTTTGAAGAGCGAAGACACAAGTATACAGAACAAGCCTTTGCTGGGTACATAACTCTCTAAGTGAAGCGAAGTTTTAAGCACTGGCTTGTCCTGTTTACTTGTGGCATTGTCCAAATAGCCTCGCATTGCTGTACCGTCTCATTTCTAACTGTCGACTTTTGAGAAAACGTAGCCCACTGAAAATATGTAATACACATAGATGAATGAGACACTTATGCATCACTTGGGGATCTTCGTTGTGGAAACGTTTCGCCAGTCAGTGCTTTTAATAGGCCAATACTGAGAAAAACATCGGAAGATGTGAAGATAGAGTTTGAGATATTCACTCCCTCAGCCTAGAGATGATGTGTTCAATCCCTTCAGCCTAGAGATGATGTGTTCAGTCCCTCAGCCTAGAGATGATGTGTTCAGTCCCTTCAGCCTAGAGATGATGTGTTCAGTCCCTTCAGCCTAGAGATAATGTGTTCAGTCCTTCAGCCTGGAGATGATGTGTTCAGCCCCTCAGTCTGGAGAAAAGTACAAGCTTCGGGAAGTTTTGTCTGTCTATCCATGTTTATCTATTTGTCTGTCTATCTTCTAGCTGCAGAATAATACCTGGATTCTTTATTGAGTTTCCAGACCAGTCCAGACCAGTCCAGACCAGCCAGAGTTGTGAGGGCCAGTCAGTGCTTTTAATAAGCCAATACTGAGAAAAACATCGGAAGATGTGAAGATAGAGTGTGAGATAATCACTCCCTCAGCCTAGAGATGATGTGTTCAGTCCCTCAGCCTAGAGATGATGTGTTCAGTCCCTCAGCCCAGAGATGATGTGTTCAGTCCCTCAGCCTAGAGATGATGTGTTCAGTCCCTCAGCCTAGAGATGATGTGTTCAGTCCCTCAGCCTAGAGATGATGTGTTCAGTCCCTCAGCCTAGAGATGTGTTCAGTCCCTCAGCCAAGAGATGATATGTTCAGTCCTTCAGCCTAGCGATGATGTGTTCAGTCCCTCAGCCTAGAGATGTGTTCAGTCCCTCAGCCAAGAGATGATATGTTCAGTCCATCAGCCTAGCGATGATGTGTTCAGTCCCTCAGCCTAGAGATGTGTTCAGTCCCTCAGCCTAGAGATGATGTGTTCAGTCCCTCACCCTAGAGATGATGTATTCAGTCCCTCAGCCTAGAGATGAATGTATTCAGTCCCTCAGCCTAGAGATGAATGTGTTCAGTCCCTCTGCCTAGAGATGTGTTCTGTCCCTCAGCCTAGCAATGATGTGTTCAGTCCTTCAGCCTAGAGACGTGTTCAGTCCCTCAGCCTAGAGATGAATGTGTTCAGTCCCTCAGCCTAGAGATGTGTTCTGTCCCTCAGCCTAGCAATGATGTGTTCAGTCCTTCAGCCTAGAGACGTGTTCAGTCCCTCAGCCTAGAGATGAATGTGTTCAGTCCCTCAGTCTGGAGATGATGTGTTCAGTCCCTCAACGTAGAGATGATGTGTTCAGTTCCTCAGTCTAGAGATGATGTGTTCAGTCCCTCAGCCTGGAGATGACGTGTTCAGTCCCTCAGCCTGGAGATAACGTGTTCAGTCCCTCAACCTTCAGATGATGTGTTCAGTCCCTGAGTCTAGAGATGATGTGTTCAGTCCCTCAGCCTGGAAATGATGTATTTAGTCCCTCAGCCTGGAGATGATATGTTCAGTCTCTCTGCCTAGAGGTGATGTGTTCAGTCCCTCAGCCTGGATATGATGTGTTCAGTCCCTCAGCCTGGAGATGATGTGTTCAGTCCCTCAGCCTGGAGATGATGTGTTCAGTCCCTCAGCCTGGAGATGATGTGTTCATTCCCTCAGCCTGGATATGATGTGTTCAGTCCCTCAGCCTGGAGATGATGTGTTCAGTCCCTCAGCCTGGAGATGATGTGTTCAGTCCCTCAGCCTGGATATGATGTGTTCAGTCCCTCAGCCTGGAGATGATGTGTTCAGTCTCTCAGCCTGGATATGATGTGTTCAGTCCCTCAGCCTGGAGATGATGTGTTCAGTCCCTCAGCCTGGAGATGATGTGTTCAGTCCCTCAGCCTGGATATGATGTGTTCAGTCCATCAGCCTGGAGATGATGTGCTCAGTCTCTCAGCCTGGATATGATTGTTCAGTCCCTGAGCCTGGAGATGATGTGTTCAGTCCCTCAGCCTGGAGATGATGTGTTCAGTCCCTCAGCCTGGATATGATGTGTTCAGTCCCTCAGCCTGGAGATGATGTGTTCAGTCTCTCAGCCTGGATATGATGTGTTCAGTCCCTCAGCCTGGAGATGATGTGTTCAGTCCCTCAGCCTGGAGATGATGTGTTCAGTCCCTCAGCCTGGATATGATGTGTTCAGTCCCTCAGCCTGGAGATGATGTGTTCAGTCTCTCAGCCTGGATATGATTGTTCAGTCCCTGAGCCTGGAGATGATGTGTTCAGTCCCTCAGCCTGGAGATGATGTGTTCAGTCCCTCAGCCTGGAGATGATGTGTTCAGTCCCTCAGCCTGGAGATGATGTGTTCAGTCCCTCAGCCTGGAGATGATGTGTTCAGTCCCTCAGCCTGGATATGATGTGTTCAGTCCCTCAGCCTGGAGATGATGTGTTCAGTCCCTCAGCCTGGAGATGATGTGTTCACTGTTTGAGTGTAAAACTTAATTTTCCAGACATTTGAATGGCTGAATCACTCAACTTGCTCCTGAAATAACTTCTCGACAATCATTCCATTCTTCCAGTGTGTCTACTGAAGTGTTCCTTCACTCTTATGTTCTTATATCATTACTAACCAGCAATGTCAACACACACCAGACATCCTCAGAATCACTAGTATGTACATCTCCTAGGCTTCTGATCTGCTGTTCTTCCATAACACAGAGCCGGAGAAGGTCTCCTCCCTATCTCAAGCTGCGGAGGACCAAGAGGAGAGTGCGGCGGCCGGGCAAGTCTCACCTGGTGTATTTACAAAAGAGTCCCAACTACTGTGAGATGAACCCGAGCACGGGGTCTCTGGGTACGGTAGCCAGACGCTGCAACAGAACCTCCAGAGGTAAGTGGGGCTCCAGTAAAGACAGACGTGTGTTAGTGGACTGAGGATTGAGCCTCCACCCATGAGGGTCACCTCGTAGGTTTAATGCTCTTCATAGATAAACAAGCATCTCACATTTACGGTGTTGAAAATGATGTTTCCGTCTACAGGTACAGTGACTTTCTCTTCTCCCTGTCTCTCTGCAAATGCTTACACTGACGTCTCTCTCTCTCTGTCTCATCCCCAGGTGCTGACGGGTGCGACCTGCTGTGTTGTGGACGGGGATACAACACGCAACAGTACACTCGCAAGTGGCAGTGTAACTGTAAGTTTTACTGGTGTTGTTACGTTCAGTGCCACACCTGTCAGGAGGACACTGAGGAGTACACCTGCAAGTGACGTCCTGCTGCCTGGAGACTAATGCAGGTCCTGGTAAAGACTAGTACTGGTTCTGGTGGGGACTAATGCAAGTCCTGGTGGAGACTAGTGCAGGTCCTGGTGAAGACTAGTGCAGATCCTGGTGAAAACTAGGTGAAGATCTTGCGCGAAGTTAGTTAAATGCCTGCTAGAAAATAGTGCTGATCCTACTAGTCACTTGTAAAAGTCCTACTAGGAACCAACATAGAATTTATCTGAAACCAGTAAAGGATTTATCTGAAACCAGCTAAAGATTTTAACAGTTAAACCTCCTGTTTGAACCTCACTACCAAAAGTTCCATTCGTACGTAATCACTGTTGAAGGTCTATCTTCATACCTGCAAAGCTCCTGACTAACAACGACAGATAATGAAGTTCATTACGACTTCTGAAGTTCATACATTGTGTTTGTTACAGCTCCTGCTTGCAACTTCTGTAGATCTTCTGTGCTACGTCTGAAAATAGTGCTTGAAAGCATTTTTTCAGACACTATTTGCAATTATAGTGTTTTAAACGAGCGGTAAAGACAGATTCCTTTTTTATTTTTGAGAGAAATGTAAATGAGGACGTTTCGACTTCTCTTGCACCGACAATATGTTAGGTAAAAGGACAGACACATGTGCAATTAATGCAACATTTTATTGTGGCAGCGTTTCGTTTGACAAAGCTCATGAAAAGCGAAACGTTGCCACAAAAAATGTCGCATTAGTTGTACATGTCAAGTCACAATAGTCAAGGAGAAGTCGAAACGTCGTCATAAGGTTCCTCTGCTAAGCACGAGGTTTCTTGATGATTTGTTCCAGCCAAGATATTGAAACATTTTATTCTTTATTGTCTCGATACCATTGAATTACACTCATCAGTGACACCAGATTTTCTGTAAGTAGAGGAAAACGAAATTGTTCTGGCCAGACAGAGGCGCTGGTGTTTCGTCACGAGAACCCGGTCATTTATTCCTGACGCTGTTTCTCCTTTGATAATACGCTCAGAAATCACGCCCCAAGTTCCTTAATGACTGGTGGTGAAGCAGTCCCTCTCTAATCAGTATTTTTGCAACTGTGGTTAAGGAACCACTGGCTTACCATTGATGTATATCTGTGGCTTACTGCTGGCTTACTGCTCCTATGTACCTATGGTTAAGGATTGGCTATTCTGCTGGTGCTAAGCAGCCAATCACGTCTGACACACACAGCAGTGTCCCAGGAGAGCAATGTGATCTACAATACCACACCATTACTGCTGATGTTGCCAGCATATAGAAGGCAACTCAACTTAGTTTATTCCTGAGGCAGGAGTCTTATGTGTATATAAACATTTTACTACACTGTTTTGAAAGGTACACAGTAAAGAGGCGGGGCAGGAGCTATGAATCAACCCCTGCAACCACAATTAGGTGAGTACACACACACAGGTACTACACTGATTTTGCTGCACCCTTGGTTCGTAGGCTTTGGCGGTATATCGATTTTTGCCGGACCTAGAAAGGTCATATAATAACAATACAATACACCTCTGACCTACCATGGTCTGCTGGGAACTTAAATTAAACAATAACATAAATAAAAGAGGCTTATTTATTACTGTACTTACAAAGAATGTTGCAGTTCTGCCATTACCAAAGTGGTAACCATTAGCCATAGCTACGGTTAACTGTTAGTAAAACATGTTAAGACTCGCAGAGAACCAAGAGATCCACAACAACAACTGCAGAGTAAAAATTATAAGTGAGCACCAGTGTAAACATTGTGAGCACCAGTGTAAACATTGTGAGCACCAGTGTAAACATTGTGAGCACCAGTGCTGTATAGCCCTTGTGGCTTAGCGCTTCTTTTTTATTATAATAATAATGTGAGCACCAGTGCAAACATTATAAGTGAGCACCAGTGTAAACATTGTGAGCACCAGTGTAAACATTGTGAGCACCAGTGTAAGCATTATAAGTGAGTACCAGTGTAAGCATTATAAGTGAGCACCAGTGTAAGCATTGCAAGTGAGCACCAGCGTGAACATTATAAATGAGCACCAGTATAAACATTGTAAGTGAGCATGCATTGCATACAACGCCATCTGTGGCCGCCAGGTAAACCATTTTGTCATTTTCACCAGTCTAAAAGAGGCGCCGGATGATCCGTAGCTGGTAAATCGGTATTGTACCTGCACACACACACACACACACACACAAATATATATATATATATATATATATATATATATATATATATATATATATATATATATATATATATATATATATATATATATATATTATGTATATAAACACATCATATAAATTAGTTTTGTATGACTTACGAGAGCAGGAAGTCACAAGTTTCTCAGCTGTTAGACAGATGTGTGTGGAATGTGATACATATTTTTAATGTTGTGAAAGTTTTAGTGTAATTGATTTAAAGAATTGTAGAGGGGTCATTTTATATATATATATATATTTATATATATATATATATATATATATATATATATATATATATATATATATATATATATATATATATATATATATATATATATATATAATAGTTTAAAAGATGGGGTGGTAGGGGAAGTGGAATATTCAAACGGCTTCAGGAAGAAATCCAAATATTCCTCATTGAAGCCTTTTTATCCACTTCTCCGAGGCTGTGGCTCCCACAATTTACACCAGAGGTGGACCCCATCCTATATATATATATATATATATATATATATATATATATATATATATATATATATATATATATATATCATACGGGCGACGACTGTCACTGGAGCGTGCCTCGTTGTGCTCCCGGCTTTCTGGTGTTTTCACGGTCGCTCTTACGTGCTAGAACTTTAATTTGTGTCATCAATCCTATACGATACATCCCTCTAGCGCCTGGAACCAATCTTGGGCGGAAAACATTATATACTGAGTCAAAAAAGGAGAATTAGTGTGCATTACCTAGCAGAGTTTACTGCCAGAGGGGAATCATAGGCCTGTTTCCCGTGTGAAAAAAATAATAATAATTGAACGTTGTGTCAGAGGAAAGAAAGTCTCCCTGAAAGCATTGAGTATACATAGTGTATAGTGTATACTACAGTGGCTCCCTAGTATATTGATGATAAAGGCTAAAGTGTCATTTGAAAACAGGTGAATTTGTAAATGAAGTGATAAGCCTATAGAGGCAGGTGCCAGAAGTCGCCAGAAACTTACCACAGGTCAGCTGTTTTTAATAATCTTCCTGGCCTGCTAGTGTACTCGCATATAATCTAGTGATACCAGTGAATAGCAGAATACAGTGTTGTAGTAGCAACTAACCAGTATTATAATGGTACTTAGTGGAGTGGAGTGACTTTCATTAGTTTCTTTTTCTTGAAATACGAGACGTTACTGTGAATTTCATATAACCTGTAGTTACCAGCGGTCGCAATATACACAACGAGAAGCAATTATTACTACAGAAAAAGCGTCCTTCCTCCAAAATTTGCACCAGTCAACTATAGTGATAATATAGCATTTATTGTGGTGGAGACGGAAAAACAAAAATAGAAAAGCCAGATACAGCGATTGATAAACAAAGAGGTCGACTGTACGTCATTGTAGGAGCTGCCAGATATCACCGGCTCTTCAACACGCAAGTTATACTTTTGTATCAGTCAAATCACATATTACTCGGGTAGATAATTTCCAGTAGATCCTTCATGTGTTAGCTCAAATCACCGACCAGTATGTTTTAAATAAGTGACCCACTGATCAGAGCAGATCGACTGGTCCGAACCCTTGACTGGTCCGAACCTTGACTGGTCCGAACCCGGGACTGGTTTCAAACAGTTTCGTTGGACAATAAAGCAGACTGTAAACGGATGGGTTTGTAGGCGCCCTTATAAACACAAACATTAAAAATCAGGAACGTGACGGTAAGCTGTCCAATATACAAAAAGAGTTAGAAACAGAAATACAAATAGCTAGAGCTTCATTTAAGGTTATTAATATAATATTCAAGAGGTTGCTAGTAGACTTGCAGTAAATCAACCATTCAAATCATTATGAAGCTGTGTGTAGTCTGTGGTCAGTCAAACAAACGGGCTACCACATGGATAAATTGTCATTTTTGTGGAAATTGGTGTCACGCTCCTTGTGCAGATATCCCAGAACTAGCTACAAGCAGTATTAAAACAGAGAAGTGTTTTTGGGTATGCCCAAATGAGGAAAATCTGTGGACTAAAATCACAAGGGTATTAAAAGAGGATAACATCAAAGCTGCTTTCATAGAAAACCTGGAAGCTTTCTACAACAGATGGGAACATAAAAAGTCCGGGCTGAATGGTACTGCCCTTGATACTGGCCATGTAGTCACAAACTGTAAGGCTGGAGGTGATGTCCTGGTAGTCAGTAAATGTAGGGCTGATAGTGCTGTCCTGGGAGACAGTAATGGTGAAGCTGGAGGTGCTGTCCTGGGAGACAGTAATGGTGAAGCTGGAGATACTGTCCTGGGAGACAGTAATGGTGAAGCTGGAGGTGCTGTCCTGGGAGACAGAAATGGTGAAGCTGGAGATACTGTCCTGGTAGACAGTAATGGTGAAGCTGGAGATTTTGTCCAGGTAGTCGGGAATTATACGCAGGAAGGAATACATATAAATGACCTCATAGAGGACAGGAGCCATAGTAGGGAAACAAGTGTAGTCAAAGATAAGATAAAACCAATATTGCAAACCAGAAATACCGCAGGAAATAGCAAACAAGAGGACTCCAATAGCAATAGTGAGGATAAATTACCAAAAACAACTGGTGGGAGCTCCATTGTTGGTGCTAAGGAGGATAGGAATAAGACAGGGAAACATGCACCAACAGGGAATACAGTCACAGAAACCCAAGGCAAACGGAAACCAAGCCTGTGCACATACTATGCACTTGGTATCTGCTGGCATGGGAAATCTGGAAAAACAGATGGGACATGCAACTATGACCACCCTAGAAAATGTCATGCCCATATGACAACAGGAAAATGCAAACTCCCTTCCTGTAAGCTTTTTCACCCTGAAATGTGTACCTCTTCAGTACAGGAAAGACTGTGCTATAACTTAAATTGCCAGGCATACCATCTAAAGGGGACAAAAAGATACAAAACATCCAGGCCATGGGAAAACCTGGGTAGCCACAGCCACTCAAGAGGGAGAGGTTTTTTAGTGCCAGGAAGGAAAAAAAACTGGCAGGAAATGGCAGAAATCGTACACCAAATCCAGTCATTCCTGGAGTGGAACCACAGTCGATGGCCTCCACTCCAAACCAACAGATACAGATACTAATGCCGGAAAAAAAATCCCCCCCCAGTACCAACAATACCACCAGTCCGATAACATTCTTCTTTGCAAATATACAGGGTCTAAAGCCAGCAATAAACAACAAAATACCTTTCATCCGTGGACTGCTTGCAGAGGCAAAGGCAATGTTCGCGGCTTTCACTGAGACCCACATAAAGGATCACTTGGACAACGAAATATGGATCCCAGGTTACAACCTATACAGATGTGACAGAGTGAACAGGCAAAAGGGGGGGGTTGGCCTGTACATTGCAGAGTCACTTGTTTGCACAGAACTGCTTAATGCCTCAAATGACGTAGTGGAAGTTTTAGCAGTAAAGGTCGAGAACCAAAACCTAGTCATTGTGGTAGTCTACAAGCCTCCGGATGCAACATCCCAGCAATTCCAGGAACAGCTGTTAAAAATTGACCACTGTCTGGAAAATCTTCCAGCTCCTGCACCCAACATCTTGCTCCTGGGGGATTTCAACTTAAGGCACCTAAAATGGAGGAATATAGCAAATAATATTGTTGCAGTAATAACACCAGGAGGCAGCTCTGATGAAAACTCACACTCACACGAGCTTTTAAATCTCTGCACAAAATTCAATTTAAACCAGCAAATAATAGAGCCTACTAGACTGGAGAATACACTAGACCTCATCTTCACTAACAATGATGATCTGATAAGAAATGTCACCATATCAAAAACAATATACTCAGATCACAACATAATTGAGGTTCAGACATGTATGCGTGGAGCCTCAGACCGACAAAATGAGACTAGTCACGAGGGAGCATTCACCAAATTCAACTTCAATAACAAAAACATAAAGTGGGACCAAGTAAACCAAGTCCTAACCGATATAAGCTGGGAAGATATACTAAGCAACACAGACCCAAACTTATGCCTAGAACAGATTAACTCGGTGGCACTCGATGTATGCACAAGGCTTATTCCTCTAAGAAAAAGGAGGAGTAGATGTAAAATAGAAAGAGACAGGCGCTCCCTTTACAGGCGACGGAAAAGAATAACAGAGCGGCTAAAAGAGGTCAATATATCAGAAATGCGCAGGGAGACACTGGTCAGAGAAATAGCAAGCATCGAACTTAAGCTAAAAGAATCCTTTAGGAGTCAGGAATCGCGGGAAGAACTAAAAGCCATAAATGAAATCGAAAGAAACCCAAAGTATTTCTTCTCCTATGCCAAATCAAAATCGAGAACAACGTCCAGTATTGGGCCCCTACTTAAACAAGATGGGTCCTACACAGATGACAGCAAGGAAATGAGTGAGCTACTCAAGTCCCAATATGACTCAGTTTTTAGCAAGCCGCTAACCAGACTGAGAGTCGAAGATCAAAATGAATTTTTTATGAGAGAGCCACAAAATTTGATTAACACAAGCCTATCCGATGTTATCCTGACGCCAAATGACTTCGAACAGGCGATAAATGACATGCCCATGCACTCTGCCCCAGGGCCAGACTCATGGAACTCTGTGTTCATCAAGAACTGCAAGAAGCCCCTATCACGAGCCTTTTCCATCCTATGGAGAGGGAGCATGGACACGGGGGTCGTCCCTCAGTTACTAAAAACAACAGACATAGCCCCACTCCACAAAGGGGGCAGTAAAGCAACAGCAAAGAACTACAGACCAATAGCACTAACATCCCATATCATAAAAATCTTTGAAAGGGTCCTAAGAAGCAAGATCACCACCCATCTAGAAACCCATCAGTTACACAACCCAGGGCAACATGGGTTTAGAACAGGTCGCTCCTGTCTGTCTCAACTACTGGATCACTACGACAAGGTCCTAAATGCACTAGAAGACAAAAAGAATGCAGATGTAATATATACAGACTTTGCAAAAGCCTTCGACAAGTGTGACCATGGCGTAATAGCGCACAAAATGCGCGCTAAAGGAATAACAGGAAAAGTTGGTCGATGGATCTATAATTTCCTCACTAACAGAACACAGAGAGTAGTCGTCAACAGAGTAAAGTCCGAGGCAGCTACGGTGAAAAGCTCTGTTCCACAAGGCACAGTACTAGCTCCCATCTTGTTCCTCATCCTCATATCCGACATAGACAAGGATGTCAGCCACAGCACCGTGTCTTCCTTTGCAGATGACACCCGAATCTGCATGACAGTGTCTTCCATTGCAGACACTGCAAGGCTCCAGGCGGACATCAACCAAATCTTTCAGTGGGCTGCAGAAAACAATATGAAGTTCAACGATGAGAAATTTCAATTACTCAGATATGGTAAACATGAGGAAATTAAATCTTCATCAGAGTACAAAACAAATTCTGGCCACAAAATAGAGCGAAACACCAACGTCAAAGACCTGGGAGTGATTATGTCGGAGGATCTCACCTTCAAGGACCATAACATTGTATCAATCGCATCTGCTAGAAAAATGACAGGATGGATAATGAGAACCTTCAAAACTAGGGAGGCCAAGCCCATGATGACACTCTTCAGGTCACTTGTTCTATCTAGGCTGGAATATTGCTGCACTCTAACAGCACCTTTCAAGGCAGGTGAAATTGCCGACCTAGAAAATGTACAGAGAACTTTCACGGCGCGCATAACGGAGATAAAACACCTCAATTACTGGGAGCGCTTGAGGTTTCTAAACCTGTATTCCCTGGAACGCAGGAGGGAGAGATACATGATTATATACACCTGGAAAATCCTAGAGGGACTAGTACCGAACTTGCACACGAAAATCACTCACTACGAAAGCAAAAGACTTGGCAGACGATGCACCATCCCCCCAATGAAAAGCAGGGGTGTCACTAGCACGTTAAGAGACCATACAATAAGTGTCAGGGGACCGAGACTGTTCAACTGCCTCCCAGCACACATAAGGGGGATTACCAACAGACCCCTGGCAGTCTTCAAGCTGGCACTGGACAAGCACCTAAAGGCAGTTCCTGATCAGCCGGGCTGTGGCTCGTACGTTGGTTTGCGTGCAGCCAGCAGCAACAGCCTGGTTGATCAGGCGCTGATCCACCAGGAGGCCTGGTCACAGACCGGGCCGCGGGGGCGTTGACCCCCGAAACTCTCTCCAGGTAAACTCCAGATATATATATATTATATATATATATTATATATATATATAATTATATATATATATATATTATATATATATATATATATATATTTAATAACTATTTTTGGTTTTGCAGTATTTTTGACTGGTGGTGACCAGGTGACCCGCAGTCTTAATGACCCTCGTGTAGTAGATAGACTTTAAGTCCAATTAACCAACCAATTAGCCATGTTTGTGCCTAGGTATTATGTACAGCATATTACGTTTCTTTTTTTAATTGCCTTGAAGTGTATTTTAGGAGTGTGTATTGTATACTGCGTATTGTATACTTTGTATTGTATACTGCGTATTGTATACTGCGTATTGTATACTGCGTATTGTATACTGCGTATTGTATACTGCGTATTGTATACTGTGTATTGTATACTGTGTATTGTACACTGTGTATTGTATACTGTGTATTGTATACTGTGTATTGTATACTGCGTATTGTATACTGTGTATTGTATACTGTGTATTGTATACTGCGTATTGTATACTGTGTATTGTATACTGCGTATTGTATACTGTGTATTGTATACTGTGTATTGTATACTGTGTGTTGTATACTGTGTGTTGTATACTGTGTGTTGTATACTGTGTGTTGTATACTGTGTGTTGTATACTGTGTGTTGTATACTGTGTGTTGTATACTGTGTGTTGTATACTGTGTGTTGTATACTGTGTGTTGTATACTGTGTGTTGTATACTGTGTATTATTCTGTGACTGGCATCGTATTAACGGAAATTTCACACTTAAGTGTATGTAGTATTCTGAGGTAAACATGTGTAGACCAGTGGTCCTTATGTGGGTAGACCAGAGATCCGCAGGTGTGTAGACTAGTGGTCCTTTTGTGTGTAGACCAGAGATCCGCAGGTGTGTAGACCAGAGGTCCTCACATGAGTAGACCAGAGGTCCGCAGGTGTGTACACCAGAGGTCCGCAGGTGTGTACACCAGAGGTACTGTGTGTAGATCAGAGGTCCTCGCGTGAGTAGACCAAAGGTCCGCAGGTGTGAAGACCAGAGGTCCTCACGCGAGTAGACCAGAGATCCGCAGGTGTGTAGACCAGAGGTCCTCACATGAGTAGACCAGAGATCCGCAGGTGTGTAGACCAGAGGTCCTGTGTGTAGATCAGAGGTCCTACGTGTAGACCAGAGGTCCTCACGTGAGTAGACCAGATGTCCGCAGGTGTGTAGACCAGATGTCCTCACATGAGTAGACCAGAGGTCCGCAGGTGTCTGGACCAGAGGTCCTCACGTGAGTAGACCACTGGTCCGCAGATGTGTAGCCCAGTGGTCTTCAGAAAGTACAGACTGAGAACCATCACACACGTACATAGCCTGGCGTATTCTTGCGTCCTTGTAACCTGCTTGGTGCTGGTACTGACTCAGTAACAATGGTCGAATTACCCACAAAAGTTAGGTAAAAACGTCACAACCAACGTGACATTTTATTGTGGCAACGTTTCGCTCTCCGTGAGCTTTGACAAGGCTTTGTCAAAGCTCCTGGAGAGCGAAACGTTGCCAAAATAAAATGTCACATTTGTCGAGTGAATAAGTTAAAGCAAGTGTGATATTCCAGTTTGTACAGAGTACAGATCCTCCCAGACTTCCGACCTGTGCAACTTACGTCCATCCGACCGAAAACATACACTACAAATTAGAAAATATATATATATGTACGTAAATATAGAAACAACCCTTGATCATACGTCCGCCAGCGTTAGCGACGGCCGTATAACCAGGCCTAGTTTTACCTCCATATAATTTTATTTGTGAAGCCTACGAATCATCTCTACAAGTAAGTAATATCAGTTTGTGAGTAACAAGCTTAATATAGCAGGTGTTGGGTTATCCCAGGTTCTCTACACATATACTGCTATGTATGATAATCTAGGCTGTACAGGTATATAACTTCGACACGCCTTACTAACATAATTCCCACATCCGTATATATCGAGATCCGACCGGTCGTTCGGAAATGAGCTCGGGACGTAAATCGGGGAGGATCTGTATTACATTAACACATTAACGGTGAAGCGGTAAAACCGCATGGGGGTCACGCAATACCTGGGTGTAGTACTGTAGTTGCAACTTTGTGGGTGGGAAATCAAGAGGCCCTAGACCAGTATCAAGGTAGCTAGTCCTTTAAGGGAATAAACTAGACGTGTGGGCGGTGAGAGTCGTTCAAGGTGGCCGTGGGGAACATGAGGAGACTAACAAGGTGTTCATTCCACAGGCGAGGTATGACGCTCCCCTACGGGTTTACCGCTTCCCCTAGGAATGCAATAATAATCTATATTTTTGGTTCCTCACTCAATGAGAGTATAAATGTATATATATAGGCTTTATACGTAAAATATGAGGTCAAACTTCATGCTTCAGATATATAAACACGATGTAGGCTCCGCTTCAGTAGGCCCATAAAAGTAAAAAAAAAAAGGCCTAGAGCTCTTTATAAGATTCACTTTATTTTGGAAGTAGAGTCAGCTCTCATAAACCTGTATATAGCGCGATTTTTTTTTTGTAAATGTGATTGAAAAAAATGCTTTCGTAAGTGAATAGCAGACGTGAAGACTTTCATGGTATGTGTATTCAATTCTAAAATCACTTTTCAATTGATATTTTTGAAAAAATCGCACTGTATACAAGAGCTTTATATCTTAGTATATATTAACTGTATAATACAGGAATGTGATTGAATTACAAGTTGGGTTCTTACATAATATTAATGAAACTAGTAATGTTTCTTGCTCTTGAGATCTGAAAGATCAATAGAGAGTAATTTTGCAGTTTGTTTTTGTCTTCCATAAAAAATATGCTAAAAATATGCTATAAGCAGTGTGGGTCACATAGTATTTTATATGTTCATGTTTGAGCTCCGTGTGGCGACACACAAGAATTAGTTTGATTTCTAAATGTGAGGAGTTAGAAGCCTGACCATGTGTGAGAGTGGACACACAGGGCGAGACTCAACCATCTGTTGATAAAAGTATATAGCAGCTCCAACTTGATCAACATGAAATATGTAACATTTCACTTAGAGACGTTTAGTTTGCGCAACAGATTTCTTTAGTTGAATACAGCACTGGAGGCAGTAGAAGTAGTTCTGACGGGATCATTCCGTCAGCTTTGGTAGGAAATGGTCATTCTCTCATGCCTAGAGCATAGGCTTGTGGCCAGAAGTGAGGTGAAGCAGCTGGAGTTAACATCACAAGTGAGCGTGGCGCACTAGTGGAAGTATTGCCATCAATACCAATGGAAGCAGTGTTGTTACTGGTGCTCTTTAAACAATACAATGCGACTAGTGGTGTGTGAGAGTTGTGGAAAATGTGGAGGTTCAGCCGGCAGAGGTGACCGCGCCCTGGTGAGCGCAAGATAATAAACTTCCTTCCGGAGAAAAAGGGAGAAGATAAAACTCAAATTCCTTTGATCAAGAGTGCCTCCCAGCCTCAAGGTTGATGAAGAACAGTCTGCCATAGTCCTAGAAGGATTTACAACCAAGCTTAAGCCTGACTATAACAACATTACACTGTCAAAAATACAAGTAACCAACTCTAAGCCTAACAACTACATCACACTGCTAGTACTTGCAAATTGTTCCGTCGATGTGCTTATCTACGGCCATATTATCAGTGAATTACTTTTCTACTCAATTATAAAATTATCGAGGTTATGGCAGCCTAGGTAACTGTAAACAAACTTGTCAGTGAATCCATGAGATAAATGTTCCAGGAACGTTATTTATTTTTATTTTACGTCTTCTTTATTAATTTGTAAATACTTTAATATTGTTATGATTGCTGAGGTGTGTGAGACTCCCTCACTGCAGGCCAGAGTCCCTCATGTCTCTCACTGCAGGCCAGAGTCACTCATGTCTCTCACTGCAGGCCAGAGCCATTCATGTCTCTCACTGCAGGCCAGAGTCACTCATGTCTCTCACTGCAGGCCAGAGCCATTCATGTCTCTCACTGCAGGCCAGAGTCACTCATGTCTCTCACTGCAGGCCAGAGTCACTCATGTCTCTCACTGCAGGCCAGAGTCACTCATGTCTCTCACTGCAGGCCAGAGCCATTCATGTCTCTCACTGCAGGCCAGAGTCACTCATGTCTCTCACTGCAGGCCAGAGTCACTCATGTCTCTCACTGCAGGCCAGAGTCACTCATGTCTCTCACTGCAGGCCAGAGTCACTCATGTCTCTCACTGCAGGCCAGAGTCATTCATGTCTCTCACTGCAGGCCAGAGTCCCTCATGTCTCTCACTGCAGGCCAGAGTCCCTCATGTCTCTCACTGCAGGCCAGAGTCCCTCATGTCTCTCACTGCAGGCCAGAGTCCCTCATGTCTCTCACTGCAGGCCAGAGTCCCTCATGTCTCTCACTGCAGGCCAGAGTCCCTCATGTCTCTCACTGCAGGCCAGAGTCCCTCATGTCTCTCACTGCAGGCCAGAGTCCCTCATGTCTCTCACTGCAGGCCAGAGCCATTCATGTCTCTCACTGCAGGCCAGAGTCCCTCATGTCTCTCACTGCAGGCCAGAGTCACTCATGTCTCTCACTGCAGGCCAGAGCCATTCATGTCTCTCACTGCAGGCCAGAGTCACTCATGTCTCTCACTGCAGGCCAGAGTCACTCATGTCTCTCACTGCAGGCCAGAGCCATTCATGTCTCTCACTGCAGGCCAGAGTCTCTCACTGCAGGCCAGAGCCTCATGTCTCTCACTGCAGGCCAGAGTCCCTCATGTCTCTCACTGCAGGCCAGAGTCACTCATATCTCTCACTCATTCATGTCTCTCACTGCAGGCCAGAGTCACTCATGTCTCTCACTGCAGGCCAGAGTCACTCATGTCTCTCACTGCAGGCCAGAGTCACTCATGTCTCTCACTGCAGGCCAGAGTCACTCATGTCTCTCACTGCAGGCCAGAGTCACTCATGTCTCTCACTGCAGGCCAGAGTCACTCATGTCTCTCACTGCAGGCCAGAGTCACTCATGTCTCTCACTGCAGGCCAGAGTCACTCATGTCTCTCACTGCAGGCCAGAGTCACTCATGTCTCTCACTGCAGGCCAGAGTCACTCATGTCTCTCACTGCAGGCCAGAGTCACTCATGTCTCTCACTGCAGGCCAGACTCATGTCTCTCACTGCAGGCCAGAGTCACTCATGTCTCTCACTGCAGGCCAGAGTCACTCATGTCTCTCACTGCAGGCCAGTCTCTCACTGCAGGCCAGAGCCATTCATGTCTCTCACTGCAGGCCACTCATGTCTCTCACTGCAGGCCAGAGTCCCTCATGTCTCTCACTGCAGGCCAGAGCCATTCATGTCTCTCACTGCAGGCCAGAGTCACTCATGTCTCTCACTGCAGGCCAGAGTCACTCATGTCTCTCACTGCAGGCCAGAGTCACTCATGTCTCTCACTGCATGCCAGAGTTCCTCATGTCTCTCACTGCAGGCCAGAGCCATTCATGTCTCTCACTGCAGGCCAGAGCCATTCATGTCTCTCACTGCAGGCCAGAGCCATTCATGTCTCTCACTGCAGGCCAGAGCCATTCATGTCTCTCACTGCAGGCCAGAGGCAGTCATGTCTCTCAGAGCCTCATGTCTCTCACTGCAGGCCAGAGTCACTCATGTCTCTCACTGCAGGCCAGAGTCACTCATGTCTCTCACTGCAGGCCAGAGTCACTCATGTCTCTCACTGCAGGCCAGAGTCACTCATGTCTCTCACTGCAGGCCAGAGTCACTCATGTCTCTCACTGCAGGCCAGAGTCACTCATGTCTCTCACTGCAGGCCAGAGTCACTCATGTCTCTCACTGCAGGCCTGAGCCATTCATGTCTCTCACTGCAGGACAGAGCCATTCATGTCCCTCACTGCTGGCCAGAGCCATTCATGTCTCTCACTGCAGGACAGAGCCATTCATGTCTCTCACTGCAGGCCAGAGCCAGTCATGTCTCTCACTGCAGGCCAGAGCCACTCATGTCTCTCACTGCAGGCCAGAGTCACTCATGTCTCTCACTGCAGGCCAGAGTCACTCATGTCTCTCACTGCAGGCCAGAGCCATTCATGTCTCTCACTGCAGGCCAGAGCCATTCATGTCTCTCACTGCAGGCCAGAGCCATTCATGTCTCTCACTGCAGGCCAGAGCCATTCATGTCTCTCACTGCAGGCCAGAGCCATTCATGTCTCTCACTGCAGGCCAGAGTCACTCATGTCTCTCACTGCAGGCCAGAGCCATTCATGTCTCTCACTGCAGGCCAGAGCCATTCATGTCTCTCACTGCAGGCCAGAGCCATTCATGTCTCTCACTGCAGGCCAGAGCCATTCATGTCTCTCACTGCAGGCCAGAGCCATTCATGTCTCTCACTGCAGGCCAGAGCCATTCATGTCTCTCACTGCAGGCCAGAGCCATTCATGTCTCTCACTGCAGGCCAGAGCCATTCATGTCTCTCACTGCAGGCCAGAGCCATTCATGTCTCTCACTGCAGGCCAGAGCCATTCATGTCTCTCACTGCAGGCCAGAGCCATTCATGTCTCTCACTGCAGGCCAGAGTCACTCATGTCTCTCACTGCAGGCCAGAGCCATTCATGTCTCTCACTGCAGGCCAGAGCCATTCATGTCTCTCACTGCAGGCCAGAGCCATTCATGTCTCTCATGTCTCTCACTGCAGGCCAGAGCCATTCATGTCTCTCACTGCAGGCAAGAGCCATTCATGTCTCTCACTGCAGGCCAGAGCCATTCATGTCTCTCACTGAAGGCCAGAGTCACATTCATGTCTCTCACTGCAGGCCAGAGCCATTCATGTCTCTCACTGCAGGCCAGAGCCATTCATGTCTCTCACTGCAGGCCAGAGCCATTCATGTCTCTCACTGCAGGCCAGAGCCATTCATGTCTCTCACTGCAGGCCAGAGACATTCATGTCTCTCACTGCCAGAGTCACTCATGTCTCTCAGAGCCATTCATGTCTCTCACTGCAGGCCAGAGCCATTCATGTCTCTCACTGCAGGCCAGAGTCACTCATGTCTCTCACTGCAGGCCAGAGTCACTCATGTCTCTCACTGCAGGCCAGAGTCACTCATGTCTCTCACTGCAGGCCAGAGTCACTCATGTCTCTCACTGCAGGCCAGAGTCACTCATGTCTCTCACTGCAGGCCAGAGTCACTCATGTCTCTCACTGCAGGCCAGAGTCACTCATGTCTCTCACTGCAGGCCAGAGTCACTCATGTCTCTCACTGCAGGCCAGAGTCACTCATGTCTCTCACTGCAGGCCAGAGTCACTCATGTCTCTCACTGCAGGCCAGAGTCACTCATGTCTCTCACTGCAGGCCAGAGTCACTCATGTCTCTCACTGCAGGCCAGACTCATGTCTCTCACTGCAGGCCAGAGTCACTCATGTCTCTCACTGCAGGCCAGACTCATGTCTCTCACTGCAGGCCAGAGTCACTCATGTCTCTCACTGCAGGCCAGAGTCACTGCAGGCCAGACTCATGTCTCTCACTGCAGGCCAGAGTCACTCATGTCTCTCACTGCAGGCCAGAGTCACTCATGTCTCTCACTGCAGGCCAGAGTCACTCATGTCTCTCACTGCAGGCCAGAGTCACTCATGTCTCTCACTGCAGGCCAGAGTCACTCATGTCTCTCACTGCAGGCCAGAGTCACTCATGTCTCTCACTGCAGGCCAGAGTCACTCATGTCTCTCACTGCAGGCCAGAGTCACTCATGTCTCTCACTGCAGGTCTCTCACTGCAGCCAGAGTCACTCATGTCTCTCACTGCAGGCAGAGTCACTCATGTCTCTCAGCAGTCACAGAGCCATTCATGTCTCTCACTGCAGGCCAGAGCCATTCATGTCTCTCACTGCAGGCCAGAGCCATTCATGTCTCTCACTGCAGGCCAGAGCCATTCATGTCTCTCACTTCAGGCCAGAGCCACTCATCTCTCTCACTGCAGGCCAGAGTCTCTCACTGTCTCTCACAGCAGGCCAGAGTCACTCATGTCTCTCACTGCAGGCCAGAGCCATTCATGTCTCTCACTGCAGGCCAGAGCCATTCATGTCTCTCACTGCAGGCCAGAGCCATTCATGTCTCTCACTGCAGGACAGAGCCATTCATGTCTCTCACTGCAGGCCAGAGTCACTCATGTCTCTCACTGCAGGCCAGAGCCATTCATGTCTCTCACTGCAGGACAGAGCCATTCATGTCTCTCACTGCAGGCCAGAGCCATTCATGTCTCTCACTGCAGGCCAGAGCCATTCATGTCTCTCACTGCAGGCCAGAGCCATTCATGTCTCTCACTGCAGGCCAGAGCCATTCATGTCACTCACTGCAGGCCAGAGCTATTCATATCTCTCACTGCATTTAAGAGCCATTCATGTCTCTCACTGCAGGCCAGAGCCATTCATGTCTCTCACTGCAGGCCAGAGCCATTCATGTCTCTCACTGCAGGCCAGAGCCATTCATGTCTCTCATTGCAGGCCAGAGCTATTCATATCTCTCACTGCAGGCCAGAGCCATTCATGTCTCTCACTGCAGGCCAGAGCCATTCATGTCTCTCACTGCAGGCCAGAGCCATTCATGTCTCTCACTGCAGGACAGAGTCACTCATGTCTCTCACTGCAGGCCAGAGCCATTCATGTCTCTCACTGCAGGCCAGAGCCATTCATGTCTCTCACTGCAGGCCAGAGCCATTTATGTCTCTCACTGCAGGCCAGAGCCATTCATGTCTCTCACTGCAGGCCAGAGCCATTCATGTCTCTCACTGCAGGCCAGAGCCATTCATGTCTCTCACTGCAGGTCAGAGCCATTCATGTCTCTCACTGCAGGCCAGAGCCATTCATGTCTCTCACTGCAGGACAGAGCCATTCATGTCTCTCACTGCAGGCCAGAGTCACTCATGTCTCTCACTGCAGGACAGAGCCATTCATGTCTCTCACTGCAGGCCAGAGTCACTCATGTCTCTCACTGCAGGCCAGAGCCATTCATGTCTCTCACTGCAGGACAGAGCCATTCATGTCTCTCACTGCAGGCCAGAGCCATTCATGTCTCTCACTGAAGGCCAGAGCCATTCATGTCTCTCACTGCAGGCCAGAGCCATTCATGTCTCTCACTGCAGGACAGAGCCATTCATATCTCTCACTGAAGGAAAGAGCCATTCATGTCTCTCACTGAAGGCAAGATCCATTCATGTCTCTCACTGAAGGCAAGAGCCATTCATGTCTCTCACTGCAGGACAGAGCCATTCATGTCCCTCACTGCAGGCCAGAGCCATTCATGTCTCTCACTGCAGGACAGAGCCATTCATGTCTCTCACTGCAGGCCAGAGCCATTCATGTCTCTCACTGCAGGCCAGAGCCATTCATGTCTCTCACTGCAGGCCAGAGTCACTCTTGTCTCTCACTGCAGGCCAGAGTCACTCATGTCTCTCACTGCAGGCCAGAGTCACTCATGTCTCTCACTGCAGGCCAGAGTCACTCATGTCTCTCACTGCAGGCCAGAGTCACTCATGTCTCTCACTGCAGGCCAGAGTCACTCATGTCTCTCACTGCAGGCCAGAGTCACTCATGTCTCTCACTGCAGGCCAGAGTCACTCATGTCTCTCACTGCAGGCCAGAGTCACTCATGTCTCTCACTGCAGGCCAGAGTCACTCATGTCTCTCACTGCAGGCCAGAGTCACTCATGTCTCTCACTGCAGGCCAGAGTCACTCATGTCTCTCACTGCAGGCCAGAGTCACTCATGTCTCTCACTGCAGGCCAGAGTCACTCATGTCTCTCACTGCAGGCCAGAGTCACTCATGTCTCTCACTGCAGGACAGAGTCACTCATGTCTCTCACTGCAGGCCAGAGTCACTCATGTCTCTCACTGCAGGCCAGAGTCACTCATGTCTCTCACTGCAGGCCAGAGTCACTCATGTCTCTCACTGCAGGCCAGAGTCACTCATGTCTCTCACTGCAGGCCAGAGTCACTCATGTCTCTCACTGCAGGCCAGAGTCACTCATGTCTCTCACTGCAGGCCAGAGTCACTCATGTCTCTCACTGCAGGCCAGAGTCACTCATGTCTCTCACTGCAGGCCAGAGTCACTCATGTCTCTCACTGCAGGCCAGAGTCACTCATGTCTCTCACTGCAGGCCAGAGTCACTCATGTCTCTCACTGCAGGCCAGAGTCACTCATGTCTCTCACTGCATGCCAGAGTCACTCATGTCTCTCACTGCAGGCAAGAGCCATTCATGTCTCTCACTGCAGGCCAGAGCCATTCATGTCTCTCACTGCAGGCCAGAGCCATTCATGTCTCTCACTGCAGGCCAGAGCTATTCATATCTCTCACTGCAGGCCAGAGCCATTCATGTCTCTCACTGCAGGCCAGAGCTATTCATATCTCTCACTGCAGGCCAGAGCCATTCATGTCTCTCACTGCATGCCAGAGTCACTCATGTCTCTCACTGCAGGCCAGAGTCACTCATGTCTCTCACTGCAGGCCAGAGCCATTCATGTCTCTCACTGAAGGCAAGATCCATTCATGTCTCTCACTGAAGGCAAGAGCCATTCATGTCTCTCACTGCAGGACAGAGCCATTCATGTCCCTCACTGCAGGACAGAGCCATTCATGTCTCTCACTGCAGGCCAGAGCCATTCATGTCTCTCACTGCAGGCCAGAGCCATTCATGTCTCTCACTGCAGGCCAGAGTCACTCATGTCTCTCACTGCAGGCAAGAGTCACTCATGTCTCTCACTGCAGGCCAGAGTCACTCATGTCTCTCACTGCAGGCCAGAGTCACTCATGTCTCTCACTGCAGGCCAGAGTCACTCATGTCTCTCACTGCAGGCCAGAGTCACTCATGTCTCTCACTGCAGGCCAGAGTCACTCATGTCTCTCACTGCAGGCCAGAGTCACTCATGTCTCTCACTGCAGGCCAGAGTCACTCATGTCTCTCACTGCAGGCCAGAGTCACTCATGTCTCTCACTGCAGGCCAGAGTCACTCATGTCTCTCACTGCATGCCAGAGTCACTCATGTCTCTCACTGCAGGCCAGAGTCACTCATGTCTCTCACTGCAGGCCAGAGTCACTCATGTCTCTCACTGCAGGCCAGAGTCACTCATGTCTCTCACTGCAGGCCAGAGTCACTCATGTCTCTCACTGCATGACAGAGTCACTCATGTCTCTCACTGCAGGCCAGAGTCACTCATGTCTCTCACTGCAGGCCAGAGTCACTCATGTCTCTCACTGCAGGCCAGAGTCACTCATGTCTCTCACTGCAGGCCAGAGTCACTCATGTCTCTCACTGCAGGCCAGAGTCACTCATGTCTCTCACTGCAGGCCAGAGTCACTCATGTCTCTCACTGCAGGCCAGAGTCACTCATGTCTCTCACTGCAGGCCAGAGTCACTCATGTCTCTCACTGCAGGCCAGAGTCACTCATGTCTCTCACTGCAGGCCAGAGTCACTCATGTCTCTCACTGCAGGCCAGAGTCACTCATGTCTCTCACTGCATGCCAGAGTCACTCATGTCTCTCACTGCAGGCAAGAGCCATTCATGTCTCTCACTGCAGGCCAGAGCCATTCATGTCTCTCACTGCAGGCCAGAGCCATTCATGTCTCTCACTGCAGGCCAGAGCTATTCATATCTCTCACTGCAGGCCAGAGCCATTCATGTCTCTCACTGCAGGCCAGAGCTATTTATATCTCTCACTGCAGGCCAGAGCCATTCATGTCTCTCACTGCATGCCAGAGTCACTCATGTCTCTCACTGCAGGCCAGAGTCACTCATGTCTCTCACTGCAGGCCAGAGCCATTCATGTCTCTCACTGCAGGCCAGAGCCATTCATGTCTGTCACTGCAGGCCAGAGCCATTCATGTCTCTCACTGCAGGCCAGAGCCATTCATGTCTCTCACTGCAGGCCAGAGCTATTCATATCTCTCACTGCAGGCCAGAGCCATTCATGTCTCTCAATGCAGGCCAGAGCTATTCATGTCTCTCACTGCAGGCCAGAGCCATTCATGTCTCTCACTGCAGGCCAGAGCCATTCATGTCTCTCACTGCAGGCCAGAGCCATTCATGTCTCTCACTGCAGGCCAGAGCTATTCATATATCTCACTGCAGGCCAGAGCCATTCATGTCTCTCACTGCAGGCCAGAGCCATTCATGTCTCTCACTGCAGGACAGAGCCATTCATGTCCCTCACTGCAGGCCAGAGCCATTCATGTCTCTCACTGCAGGACAGAGCCATTCATGTCTCTCACTGCAGGCCAGAGCCATTCATGTCTCTCACTGCAGGCCAGAGCCATTCATGTCTCTCACTGCAGGCCAGAGTCACTCATGTCTCTCACTGCAGGCCAGAGTCACTCACGTCTCTCACTGCAGGCCAGAGTCACTCATGTCTCTCACTGCAGGCCAGAGCCATTCATGTCTCTCACTGCAGGCCAGAGCCATTCATGTCTCTCACTGCAGGCCAGAGCCATTCATGTCTCTCACTGCAGGACAGAGCCATTCATGTCTCTCACTGCAGGCCAGAGTCACTCATGTCTCTCACTGCAGGCCAGAGCCATTCATGTCTCTCACTGCAGGACAGAGCCATTCATGTCTCTCACTGCAGGCCAGAGCCATTCATGTCTCTCACTGCAGGCCAGAGCCATTCATGTCTCTCACTGCAGGCCAGAGCCATTCATGTCTCTCACTGCAGGCCAGAGCCATTCATGTCACTCACTGCAGGCCAGAGCTATTCATATCTCTCACTGCAGGCCAGAGACATTCATGTCTCTCACTGCAGGCCAGAGCCATTCATGTCTCTCACTGCAGGCCAGAGCCATTCATGTCTCTCACTGCAGGCCAGAGCCATTCATGTCTCTCATTGCAGGCCAGAGCTATTCATATCTCTCACTGCAGGCCAGAGCCATTCATGTCTCTCACTGCAGGCCAGAGCCATTCATGTCTCTCACTGCAGGCCAGAGCCATTCATGTCTCTCACTGCAGGACAGAGTCACTCATGTCTCTCACTGCAGGCCAGAGCCATTCATGTCTCTCACTGCAGGCCAGAGCCATTCATGTCTCTCACTGCAGGCCAGAGCCATTTATGTCTCTCACTGCAGGCCAGAGCCATTCATGTCTCTCACTGCAGGCCAGAGCCATTCATGTCTCTCACTGCAGGCCAGAGCCATTCATGTCTCTCACTGCAGGTCAGAGCCATTCATGTCTCTCACTGCAGGCCAGAGCCATTCATGTCTCTCACTGCAGGACAGAGTCATTCATGTCTCTCACTGCAGGCCAGAGTCACTCATGTCTCTCACTGCAGGACAGAGCCATTCATGTCTCTCACTGCAGGCCAGAGTCACTCATGTCTCTCACTGCAGGCCAGAGCCATTCATGTCTCTCACTGCAGGACAGAGCCATTCATGTCTCTCACTGCAGGCCAGAGCCATTCATGTCTCTCACTGAAGGCCAGAGCCATTCATGTCTCTCACTGCAGGCCAGAGCCATTCATGTCTCTCACTGCAGGACAGAGCCATTCATATCTCTCACTGAAGGAAAGAGCCATTCATGTCTCTCACTGAAGGCAAGATCCATTCATGTCTCTCACTGAAGGCAAGAGCCATTCAAGTCTCTCACTGCAGGACAGAGCCATTCATGTCTCTCACTGCAGGACAGAGCCTTTCATGTCTCTCACTGCAGGACAGAGCCATTCATGTCTCTCACTGCAGGCCAGAGCCATTCATGTCTCATTGCAGGACAGAGCCATTCATGTCTCTCACTGCAGGACAGAGCCATTCATGTCTCTCACTGCAGGACAGAGCCATTCATGTCTAGCACTGCAGGACAGAGCCATTCATGTCTCTCACTGCAGGACAGAGCCATTCATGTCTCTCACTGCAGGAGAGAGCCATTCATGTCTCTCACTGCAGGAGAGAGCCATTCATGTCTCTCACTGCAGGACAGAGCCATTCATGTCTCTCACTGCAGGACAGAGCCATTCATGTCTCTCACTGCAGGACAGAGCCATTCATGTCTCTCACTGCAGGCCAGAGCCATTCATGTCTCTCACTGCAGGCCAGAGCCATTCATGTCTCTCACTGCAGGCCAGAGCCATTCATGTCTCTCACTGCAGGCCAGAGCCATTCATGTCTCTCACTGCAGGCCAGAGCCATTCATGTCTCTCACTGCAGGCCAGAGCCATTCGTGTCTCACTGCAGGCCAGAGTCACTCATGTCTCTCACTGCAGGCCAGAGTCATTCATGTCTCTCACTGCAGGCCAGAGTCATTCATGTCTCTCACTGCAGGCCAGAGTCACTCATGTCTCTCACTGCAGGACAAAGCCATTCATGTCTCTCACTGCAGGACAGAGCCATTCATGTCTCTCAATGCAGGCCAGAGCAATTCATGTCTCACTGCAGGACAGAGCCATTCATGTCTCTCATTGCAGGCCAGAGCCATTCATGTCTCTCACTGCAGGCCAGAGACATTCATGTCTCTCACTGCAGACGAGATCCATTCATGTCTCACTGCAGGCCAGAGCCATTCATGTGTCTCACTGCAGGTCAGAGCCATTCATGTCTCTCACTGCAGGACAGAGCCATTCATGTCTCTCACTGCAGGAAAGAGCCATTCATGTCTCTCACTGCAGGACAGAGCCATTCATGTCTCTCACAGCAGGCCAGAGCCATTCATGTCTCTCACTGCTGGACAGAGCCATTCATGTCTCTCACTGCAGGCCAGAGCCATTCATGTCTCTCACTGCAGACAAGAGCCATTCATGTCTCTCATTGCAGGCCAGAGCCATTCATGTCTCTCATTGCAGGCCAGAACCATTCATGTCTCTCACTGCAGGCCCGAGCCATTCATGTCCCTCACCGCAGGCCAGAGCCATTCATGTCTCTCATTGCAGGCCAGAGTCACTCATGTCTCTCACTGCAGGCCAGAGCCATTCATGTCTGTCACTGAAGGCCAGATCTATTCATGTCTCTCACTGCAGGCCAGAGTCACTCATGTCTCTCACTGCAGGCCAGAGCCATTCATATCTCTCACTGCAGGCCAGAGTCATGTCTCTCACTGCAGGCCAGAGTCACTCATGTCTCTCACTGTAGGACAGAGCCATTCATGTCTCTCACTGCAGGCCAGAGCCATTCTTGTCTCACTGCAGGCCAGAGCCATTCATGTCTCTCACTGCAGGCCAGAGCCATTCATGTCTCTCACTGCAGGCCAGAGCCATTCATGTCTCTCACTGCAGGCCAGAGCCATTCATGTCTCTCACTGCAGGCCAGAGCTATTCATATCTCTCACTGCAGGCCAGAGCCATTCATGTCTCTCACTGCAGGCCAGAGCCATTCATGTCTCTCACTGCAGGCCAGAGATATTCATGTCTTTCACTGCAGGACAGAGTCACTCATGTCTCTCACTGCAGGCCAGAGTTATTCATGTCTCTCACTGCAGGACAGAGCCATTCATGTCCCTCACTGCAGGCCAGAGCCATTCATGTCTCTCACTGCAGGACAGAGCCATTCATGTCTCTCACTGCAGGCCAGAGCCATTCATGTCTCTCACTGCAGGCCAGAGCCATTCATGTCTCTCACTGCAGGCCAGAGTCACTCATGTCTCTCACTGCAGGCCAGAGTCACTCACGTCTCTCACTGCATTCCAGAGTCACTCATGTCTCTCACTGCAGGCCAGAGCCATTCATGTCTCTCACTGCAGGCCAGAGCCATTCATGTCTCTCACTGCAGGCCAGAGCCATTCATGTCTCTCACTGCATGCCAGAGTCACTCATGTCTCTCACTGCAGGCCAGAGCCATTCATGTCTCTCACTGCAGGCCAGAGCCATTCATGTCTCTCACTGCAGGCCAGAGCCATTCATGTCTCTCACTGCAGGCCAGAGTCACTCATGTCTCTCACTGCAGGCCAGAGCCATTCATGTCTCTCACTGCAGGACAGAGCCATTCATGTTTCTCACTGCAGGCCAGAGCCATTCATGTCTCTCACTACAAGCCAGAGCCATTCATGTCTCTCACTGCAGGCAAGAGCCATTCATGTCTCTCACTGCAGGCCAGAGCCATTCATATCTCTCACTGCAGGCCAGAGCTATTCATATCTCTCTGCAGGCCAGAGCCATTCATGTCTCTCACTGCAGGCCAGAGCCATTCATGTCTCTCACTGCAGGCCAGAGCCATTCATGTCTCTCACTGCAGGCCAGAGCCATTCATGTCTCTCACTGCAGGCCAGAGCTATTCATAAGAACATAAGAACATAAGAACGATGGAACACTGCAGAAGGCCTACTGGCCCATGCGAGGCAGGTCCAAGTCTCCTACCGGCTTAAGCCAATGCACCCAACCTAGTCAGGTCAGGTCACATTGACTTAAGGGAGGAACACGTCAACCGACCAGGTAGCACAAGCTATCAGGTCTAACTCACACCCACCCACATCTACTCATGTATTTATCCAACCTATTTTTAAAGCTACACAACGTTCTGGCCTCTATAACGGTATTTGGGAGTTTGTTCCACTCATCCACAACTCTATTACCAAACCAGTACTTTCCTATATCCTTCCTGAATCTGAATTTTTCCAACTTAAAACCATTGCTGCGAGTCCTGTCTAGGCTAGATATTTTCAGCACACTATTTACATCCCCTTTATTTATTCCTGTCTTCCATTTATATACCTCAATCATATCCCCCCTAATTCTACGTCTTTCTAGAGAGTGCAGTTTCAGGGCCCTTAGTCTATCCTCATAGGGAAGGTTTCTGATACATGGGATCAACTTTGTCATCCTCCTTTGTACATTTTCCAGAGAATTTATATCCATTCTGTAATACGGTGACCAAAACTGTGCAGCATAATCTAAATGAGGCCTAACCAAGGATGTATAGAGTTGAAGAACAACCTGAGGACTCCTATTATTTATGCTTCTTGATATGAAGCCAAGGATTCTATTAGCTTTATTGCGAACACTTATGCACTGTTGTCTTGGTTTCAGATTACTGCTAACCAGAACTCCTAAATCTTTTTCGCAATCCGTAATATTAAGATCTACATTATTTAGTTTATATGTGGCATGGTTATTGTCCTGTCCAACATTTAGAACTTTGCATTTGTCTATATTAAACTGCATCTGCCACTTCTCCGACCACTGCATCAGTCTATTCAAATCTTCCTGGAGTGCTCGAATGTCCTCGTCAGAATGAATTCGACGGCCTATTTTGGTGTCATCGGCAAACTTGCCGATGTCGCTCTTTATGCCCTCATCTATGTCGTTTATGTAGATTGTGAACAGCAGGGGGCCCAACACTGACCCCTGTGGAACACCGCTCGTGACGCTTCCCCACTCTGATTTCTCCCCATTTATGCAAACTCTCTGCTGCCTATTTGTCAACCATGCCTCTATCCAGGAAAAAATTTCTCCTCCTATTCCATGTGCTTTAATTTTCCTCAATAGTCTCTGATGTGGGACCCTGTCAAAAGCCTTACTGAAGTCCATATACACAATATCATATTCATTATCATGATCTACCTCCTCAAATACCTTAGTGAAAAAAGTTAATAAATTCGTAAGGCAGGAACGCCCCTTTGTAAAACCATGCTGAGATTCGTTGATTAATTTATGCTTTTCAAGGTGGCTACGAACTGCCTCGGCAATTATTGATTCCATAAATTTTCCCACTATGGAGGTTAGGCTTATTGGTCTATAGTTCGAAGCTAAGGACCTGTCACCTGTTTTGAAAATAGGTATCACATTTGCCATTTTCCACTTATCTGGCACCATGCCAGTTTGTAGTGATATGTTGAAAAGATTAGCCAAAGGTGTGCTAAGCTTCTCTTTACATTCCTTTAGAACCCTTGCATACAGTTCATCAGGGCCTGGGGATTTGTTAGGTTTTAATTTATCTATTTGCCTAAGGACCATGTCACTTGTGACCCTAATAGTGCACAGTTTATTATCGTCCTGTTCTACATAATTTATCATTACTGGAATATCGCTGGTATCCTCCTGTGTAAAAACTGAGAGGAAGTATGTGTTAAAAATTCTACACATTTCCTTATCACTGTCAGTGAGCTGACCCGAGGAACTTTTGAGTGGCCTATCTTGTCCCTGATCTTACTTCTGTATACCTGAAAGAATCCTTTTGGGTTAGTCTTCGATTCTCTTGCAACTTTAACCTCATAATCTCTTTTTGCTTTTCTAATTCCCTTTTTTATTTCTCTCTTTAACTGAATATATCGATTTCTCAATTGCCCCTCTCCTCTTTTGATTTGCCTATATATGCCTCTCTTTTGACCAATCAGATATTTTAATCTATTGTTCATCCATTTAGGATCATTATTGTTTGATCTGATTTCCCTATTTGGAACATAATTTGACTGAGCAGCTAGAACTATGCCCTGGAAAGCATCATATCGGCAACCATCACCACCTACCTGACCCTTAGTCAGGTCATTCCAGTTCAGCCCACCTAAGTAATTTTTCAGTCCTATGAAATCAGCCAAGCGAAAGTCAGGGACAGAGACTTGATTGCCATTATTAGGGGAATTCCATGATATATTAAAACTGAGTGATTTGTGATCACTTTCCCCAAGCTCATCATTAACCTCAAGATTATTAATTAGTGTTTCCCTACTGGCAAGAACCAAGTCAAGGAGGTTATTTCCCCTAGTTGGCTCTGTCACAAACTGTTTTAAAAAACAATCCTGGATCGTATCAAGAAAGTCACCTGACTCTAAATTTCCTGTCAAATTGCTCCAGTCAATCTGTCTATAGTTGAAATCTCCCATTAGCACAACATTTTCGTATGTAGATGCCTTACGAATTTCGTCCCATAGATGTTTACCGCACTCCCTATCAAGATTTGGGGCCCTGTAAATCACACCCAAAATTAGTTTTTCTCGGCCCTCGAGAAGCTGTAACCAAACAGATTCAGTGGCTGACGCTTCTAATTTAATATCTTGTCTAACACAACAATTTAAATTGTCTCTGACATACATCGCTACTCCACCACCTTTCCTGTTGACCCTGTCAGTGTGGAATAATTTATAGCCTTGTATGTGATATTCAGAGGGCATCTCTCTATCTTTCAGATTGAGCCAGGTCTCTGTTATATCAATAATATCTATGTTTCCTGCACTTGCAATTAATCTTAGCTCATCTATCTTATTTCTTACACTCCTGCTATTAGTATAGTAAACCTTAAGGGAGCTAGTCCCTTGCTGCCCTCTGCTGTCCCCCTTTGTTTGCTGACCTGATCTATTGTCTTTATTGATAACTTCATGCTGAATGCCTTTTATACATTTACTGTTTCCAACCCAAGTGTTGCAACCTGCTTGTTTCCCACACACACCCATACCTCTATCTTCCATCAGTTTAAAATCATAGGCATTTCACCAATAGCCTTCTCAATCGAGTCTGCAAGTGCTACCACCCCAGCCCCAGAGAGATGTACCCCATCCCTTGCATACATATCATGTTTGCCATAAAAGTTGTTCCAGTTGTCAATGAATGGGATTGCAAGTTCCTTGCAGTATCTGTCTAGCCAGCAATTTACACCAATTGCCCTAGACAACCATTCATTTCCTACTCCCCTTCTAGGCAAGATGCTACATATGATTGGGATCCCTCCCTTAGACTTAATGAAATCTATAGCTGACCTGTACTTATCTAGCAGCTCTTCTCTCCTACCCTTCCCAATATCATTTCCACCAGCACTGAGACAGATAATGGGCTTGTTCCCATTACCTGACATGATATTATCCAGCCTGTTGACAATGTCCCCAACACCAGCTCCAGGGAAGCACACTCTATCTCTCATCTTCTTATTCCTATTACAAAAAGCACGGTCAATATATCTTACCTGAGAGTCACCAACCACAAGAATGCGCTTACCTCCATTAGCAGGGGCAGTAGTACCCTTACCTTCACTGGCCACTGAAGTACATTCATCCTGAAGAACAGAGAAGCGATTTCCTACCTTCAGATCTTCACTCTTAACTTTCCTTACTCTGATGCGCCTTCCATTACTGTGAACCACTCGCCACTTGTAGCAGGTGCTGGACTGCACCTCACTGCTGGTAGCCGTTGCTACCTCCCCAACTACAGCCTCCTCACAGCGAGAGACAGACTGCACCTCACTGCTAGAAGCCTCATTCCCCACAACTCCAGCCACCTCACACTCTCTCCCAGACCCATTGAGGTGGACCTTCAGCCTCCTAATCTCCTCCTGGAGAAGCAAGACCTCCTCCTTCAACTCTCCAACCTCAATGTCTCTCACTGCAGGCCAGAGCCATTCATGTCTCTCACTGCAGGCCAGAGCCATTCATGTCTCTCACTGCAGGACAGAGTCACTCATGTCTCTCACTGCAGGCCAGAGCCATTCATGTCTCTCACTGCAGGCCAGAGCCATTTATGTCTCTCACTGCAGGCCAGAGCCATTTATATCTCTCACTGCAGGCCAGAGCCATTCATGTCTCTCACTGCAGGCCAGAGCCATTCATGTCTCTCACTGCAGGTCAGAGCCATTCATGTCTCTCACTGCAGGCCAGAGCTATTCATGTCTCTCACTGCAGGACAGAGCCATTCATGTCTCTCACTGCAGGCCAGAGTCACTCATGTCTCTCACTGCAGGACAGAGCCATTCATGTCTCTCACTGCAGGCCAGAGTCACTCATGTCTCTGACTGCAGGCCAGAGCCATTCACGTCTCTCACTGCAGGACAGAGCCATTCATGTCTCTCACTGCAGGCCAGAGCCATTCATATATCTCACTGAAGGCCAGAGCCGTTCATGTCTCTCACTGCAGGCCAGAGCCATTCATGTCTCTCAGTGCAGGACAGAACCATTCATATCTCTCACTGAAGGCAAGAGCCATTCATGTCTCTCACTGAAGGCAAGATCCATTCATGTCTCTCACTGAAGGCAAGAGCCATTCATGTCTCTCACTGCAGGACAGAGCCATTCATGTCTCTCACTGCAGGCCAGAGCCATTCATGTCTCTCACTCCAGGACAGAGCCTTTCATGTCTCTCACTGCAGGACAGAGCCATTCATGTCTCTCACTGCAGGCCAGAGCCATTCATGTCTCATTGCAGGGCAGAGCCATTCATGGCTCTCACTGCAGTATAGAGCCATTCATGTCTCTCACTGCAGGACAGAGCCATTCATGTCTAGCACTGCAGGACAGAGCCATTCATGTCTCTCACTGCAGGACAGAGCCATTCATGTCTCTCACTGCAGGAGAGAGCCATTCATGTCTCTCACTGCAGGAGAGAGCCATTCATGTCTCTCACTGCATGACAGAGCCATTCATGTCTCTCACTGCAGGACAGAGCCATTCATGTCTCTCACTGCAGGACAGAGACATTCATGTCTCTCACTGCAGGACAAAGCCATTCGTGTCTCACTGCAGGCCAGAGTCACTCATGTCTCTCACTGCAGGCCAGAGCCATTCATGTCTCTCACTGCAGGCCAGAGTCATTCATGTCTCTCACTGCAGGCCAGAGTCACTCATGTCTCTCACTGCAGGCCAGAGCCATTCATGTCTCTCACTGCAGGACAGAGCCATTCATGTCCCTCACTGCAGGCCAGAGCCATTCATGTCTCTCACTGCAGGACAGAGCCATTCATGTCTCTCACTGCAGGCCAGAGCCATTCATGTCTCTCACTGCAGGCCAGAGCCATTCATGTCTCTCACTGCAGGCCAGAGTCACTCATGTCTCTCACTGCAGGCCAGAGTCACTCACGTCTCTCACTGCAGGCCAGAGTCACTCATGTCTCTCACTGCAGGCCAGAGCCATTCATGTCTCTCACTGCAGGCCAGAGCCATTCATGTCTCTCACTGCAGGCCAGAGCCATTCATGTCTCTCACTGCAGGCCAGAGTCACTCATGTCTCTCACTGCAGGCCAGAGCCATTCATATCTCTCACTGCAGGCCAGAGCCTTTCATGTCTCTGACTGCAGGCCAGAGCCATTCATGTCTCTCACTGCAGGCCAGAGTCACTCATGTCTCTCACTGCAGGCCAGAGCCATTCATGTCTCTCACTGCAGGCGAGAGCCATTCATGTCTCTCACTGCAGGCCAGAGCTATTCATATCTCTCACTGCAGGCCAGAGCCATTCATGTCTCTCACTGCAGGCCAGAGCCATTCATGTCTCTCACTGCAGGCCAGAGCCATTCATGTCTCTCACTGCAGGACAGAGTCACTCATGTCTCTCACTGCAGGCCAGAGCCATTCATGTCTCTCACTGCAATCCAGAGCCATTTATGTCTCTCACTGCAGGCCAGAGCCATTCATGTCTCTCACTGCAGGCCAGAGCCATTCATGTCTCTCACTGCAGGCCAGAGCCATTCATGTCTCTCACTGCAGGTCAGAGCCATTCATGTCTCTCACTGCAGGTTAGAGCCATTCATGTCTCTCACTGCAGGACAGAGCCATTCATGTCTCTCACTGCAGGCCAGAGTCACTCATGTCTCTCACTGCAGGACAGAGCCATTCATGTCTCTCACTGCAGGCCAGAGTCACTCATGTCTCTCACTGCAGGCCAGAGCCATTCACGTCTCTCACTGCAGGACAGAGCCATTCATGTCTCTCACTGCAGGCCAGAGCCATTCATATCTCTCACTGAAGGCCAGAGCCATTCATGTCTCTCACTGCAGGCCAGAGCCATTCATGTCTCTCACTGCAGGACAGAGCCATTCATATCTCTCACTGAAGGCAAGAGCCATTCATGTCTCTCACTGAAGGCAAGAGCCATTCATGTCTCTCACTGCAGGACAGAGCCATTCATGTCTCTCACTGCAGGCCAGAGCCATTCATGTCTCTCACTGCGGGACAGAGCCTTTCATGTCTCTCACTGCAGGACAGAGCCATTCATGTCTCTCACTGCAGGCCAGAGCTATTCATGTCTCATTGCAGGGCAGAGCCATTCATGGCTCTCACTGCAGTATAGAGCCATTCATGTCTCTCACTGCAGGACAAAGCCATTCATGTCTAGCACTGCAGGACAGAGCCATTCATGTCTCTCACTGCAGGACAGAGCCATTCATGTCTCTCACTTCAGGAGAGAGCCATTCATGTCTCTCACTGCAGGAGAGAGCCATTCATGTCTCTCACTGCATGACAGAGCCATTCATGTCTCTCACTGCAGGACAGAGCCATTCATGTCTCTCACTGCAGGACAAAGCCATTCGTGTCTCACTGCAGGCCAGAGTCACTCATGTCTCTCACTGCAGGCCAGAGCCATTCATGTCTCTCACTGCAGGCCAGAGTCATTCATGTCTCTCACTGCAGGCCTTTTGTAATAGGAATAAGAAGATGAGAGATAGAGTGTGCTTCCCTGGAGCTGGTGTTGGGGACATTGTCAACAGGCTGGATAATATCATGTCAGGTAATGGGAGCAAGCCCATTATCTATCTCAGTGCTGGTGGAAATGATATTGGGAAGGGTAGGAGAGAAGAGCTGCTAGATAAGTACAGGTCAGCTATAGATTTCATTAAGTCTAAGGGAGGGATCCCAATCATATGTAGCATCTTGCCTAGAAGGGGAGTAGGAAATGAATGGTTGTCTAGGGCAATTGGTGTAAATTGCTGGCTAGACAGATACTGCAAGGAACTTGCAATCCCATTCATTGACAACTGGAACAACTTTTATGGCAAACATGATATGTATGCAAGGGATGGGGTACATCTCTCTGGGGCTGGGGTGGTAGCACTTGCAGACTCGATTGAGAAGGCCATTGGTGAAATGCCTATGATTTTAAACTGATGGAAGATAGAGGTATGGGTGTGTGTGGGAAACAAGCAGGTTGCAACACTTGGGTTGGAAACAGTAAATGTATAAAAGGCATTCAGCATGAAGTTATAAATAAAGACAATAGATCAGGTCAGCAAACAAAGGGGGACAGCAGAGGGCAGCAAGGGACTAGCTCCCTTAAGGTTTACTATACTAATAGCAGGAGTGTAAGAAATAAGATAGATGAGCTAAGATTAATTGCAAGTGCAGGAGACATAGATATTATTGCTATAACAGAGACCTGGCTCAATCTGAAAGATAGAGAGATGCCCTCTGAATGTCACATACAAGGCTATAAATTATTCCACACTGACAGGGTCAACAGGAAAGGTGGTGGAGTAGCGATGTATGTCAGAGACAATTTAAATTGTTGTGTTAGACAAGATATTAAATTAGAAGCGTCAGCCACTGAATCTGTTTGGTTACAGCTTCTCGAGGGCCGAGAAAAACTAATTTTGGGTGTGATTTACAGGGCCCCAAATCTTGATAGGGAGTGCAGTAAACTTCTATGGGACGAAATTCGTAAGGCATCTACATACGAAGATGTTGTGCTAATGGGAGATTTCAACTATAGACAGATTGACTGGAGCAATTTGACAGGAAATTTAGAGTCAGGTGACTTTCTTGATACGATCCAGGATTGTTTTTTAAAACAGTTTGTGACAGAGCCAACTAGGGGAAATAACCTCCTTGACTTGGTTCTTGCCAGTAGGGAAACACTAATTAATAATCATGAGGTTAATGATGAGCTTGGGGAAAGTGATCACAAATCACTCAGTTTTAATATATCATGGAATTCCCCTAATAATGGCAATCAAGTCTCCGTCCCTGACTTTCGCTTGGCTGATTTCATAGGACTGAAAAATTACTTAGGTGGGCTGAACTGGAATGACCTGACTAAGGGTCAGGTAGGTGGTGATGGTTGCCGATATGATGCTTTCCAGGGCATAGTTCTAGCTGCTCAGTCAAATTATGTTCCAAATAGGGAAATCAGATCAAACAAAAATGATCCTAAATGGATGAACAATAGATTAAAATATCTGATTGGTCAAAAGAGAGGCATATATAGGCAAATCAAAAGAGGAGAGGGGCAATTGAGAAATCGATATATTCAGTTAAAGAGAGAAATAAAAAAGGGAATTAGAAAAGCAAAAAGAGATTATGAGGTTAAAGTTGCAAGAGAATCGAAAACTAACCCAAAAGGATTCTTTCAGGTATACAGAAGTAAGATCAGGGACAAGATAGGCCCACTCAAAAGTTCCTCGGGTCAGCTCACTGACAGTGATAAGGAAATGTGTAGAATTTTTAACACATACTTCCTCTCAGTTTTTACACAGGAGGATACCAGCGATATTCCAGTAATGATAAATTATGTAGAACAGGACGATAATAAACTGTGTACTATTAGGGTCACAAGTGACATGGTCCTTAGGCAAATAGATAAATTAAAACCTAACAAATCCCCAGGCCCTGATGAACTGTATGCAAGGGTTCTAAAGGAATGTAAAGAGGAGCTTAGCACACCTTTGGCTAATCTTTTCAACATATCACTACAAACTGGCATGGTGCCAGATAAGTGGAAAATGGCAAATGTGATACCTATTTTCAAAACAGGTGACAGGTCCTTAGCTTCGAACTATAGACCAATAAGCCTAACCTCCATAGTGGGAAAATTTATGGAATCAATAATTGCCGAGGCAGTTCGTAGCCACCTTGAAAAGCATAAATTAATCAACGAATCTCAGCATGGTTTTACAAAGGGGCGTTCCTGCCTTACGAATTTATTAACTTTTTTCACTAAGGTATTTGAGGAGGTAGATCATGGTAATGAATATGATATTGTGTATATGGACTTCAGTAAGGCTTTTGACAGGGTCCCACATCAGAGACTATTGAGGAAAATTAAAGCACATGGAATAGGAGGAGAAATTTTTTCCTGGATAGAGGCATGGTTGACAAATAGGCAGCAGAGAGTTTGCATAAATGGGGAGAAATCAGAGTGGGGAAGTGTCACGAGCGGTGTTCCACAGGGGTCAGTGTTGGGCCCCCTGCTGTTCACAATCTACATAAACGACATAGATGAGGGCATAAAGAGCGACATCGGCAAGTTTGCCGATGACACCAAAATAGGCCGTCGAATTCATTCTGACGAGGACATTCGAGCACTCCAGGAAGATTTGAATAGACTGATGCAGTGGTCGGAGAAGTGGCAGATGCAGTTTAATATAGACAAATGCAAAGTTCTAAATGTTGGACAGGACAATAACCATGCCACATATAAACTAAATAATGTAGATCTTAATATTACGGATTGCGAAAAAGATTTAGGAGTTCTGGTTAGCAGTAATCTGAAACCAAGACAACAGTGCATAAGTGTTCGCAATAAAGCTAATAGAATCCTTGGCTTCATATCAAGAAGCATAAATAATAGGAGTCCTCAGGTTGTTCTTCAACTCTATACATCCTTGGTTAGGCCTCATTTAGATTATGCTGCACAGTTTTGGTCACCGTATTACAGAATGGATATAAATTCTCTGGAAAATGTACAAAGGAGGATGACAAAGTTGATCCCATGTATCAGAAACCTTCCCTATGAGGACAGACTAAGGGCCCTGAATCTGCATTCTCTAGAAAGACGTAGAATTAGGGGGGATATGATTGAGGTGTATAAATGGAAGACAGGAATAAATAAAGGGGATGTAAATAGTGTGCTGAAAATATCTAGCCTAGACAGGACTCGCAGCAATGGTTTTAAGTTGGAAAAATTCAGATTCAGGAAGGATATAGGAAAGTACTGGTTTGGTAATAGAGTTGTGGATGAGTGGAACAAACTCCCAAGTACCGTTATAGAGGCCAATACGTTGTGTAGCTTTAAAAATAGGTTGGATAAATACATGAGTGGATGTGGGTGGGTGTGAGTTAGACCTGATAGCTTGTGCTACCAGGTCGGTTGCCGTGTTCCTCCCTTAAGTCAATGTGACCTGACCTGACTAGGTTGGGTGCATTGGCTTAAGCCGGTAGGAGACTTGGACCTGCCTCGCATGGGCCAGTAGGCCTTCTGCAGTGTTCCTTCGTTCTTATGTTCTTCTTATGTTCTTATGTCTCTCACTGCAGGACAAAGCCATTCATGTCTCTCACTGCAGGACAGAGCCATTCATGTCTCTCAGTGCAGGCCAGAGTTATTCATGTCTCACTGCAGGACAGAGCCATTCATGTCTCTCACTGAAGGCCAGAGCCATTCATGTCTCTCACTGCAGGCCAGAGACATTCATGTCTCTCACTGCAGACCAAAGCCATTCATGTCTCACTGCAGGCCAGAGCCATTCATGTCTCTCACTGCAGGACAGAGCTATTCATGTCTCTCACTGCAGGAAAGAGCCATTCATGTCTCTCACTGCAGGACAGAGCCATTCATGTCTCTCACAGCAGGCCAGAGCCATTCATGTCTCTCACTGCAGGACAGAGCCATTCATGTCTCTCACTGCAGGCCAGAGCCATTCATGTCTCTCACTGCAGACAAGAGCCATTCATGTCTCTCACTGCAGGCCAGAGCCATTCATGTCTCTCATTGCACGCCAGAGCCATTCATGTCTCTCACTGCAGGCCAGAGCCATTTATGTCCCTCGCTGGAGGCCAGAGCCATTCATGTCTCTCATTGCAGGCCAGAGTCACTCATGTCTCTCACTGCAGGCCAGAGCCATTCATGTCTGTCACTGCAGGCCAGAGCCATTCATGTCTCTCACTGCAGGCCAGAGTCACTCATGTCTCTCACTGCAGGCCAGAGCCATTCATATCTCTCACTGCAGGCCAGAGTCATGTCTCTCACTGCAGGCCAGAGTCACTCATGTCTCTCACTGTAGGACAGAGCCATTCATGTCTCTCACTGCAGGACAGAGGACAGAGCCATTCATGTCTCTCACTGCAGGCCAGAGCCATTCATGTCTCACTGCAGGACAGAGCCATTCATGTCTTTCACTGCAGGCCAGAGCCATTCATGTCTCTCACTGCAGGCCAGAGACATTCATGTCTGTCACTGCAGACCAGAGCCATTCATGTCTCTCACTGCAGGCCAGAGCCATTCATGTCTCTCACTGCAGGACAGAGCCATTCATATCTCTCACTGAAGGCAAGAGCCATTCATGTCTCTCACTGAAGGCAACATCCATTCATGTCTCTCACTGAAGGCAAGAGCCATTCATGTCTCTCACTGCAGGACAGAGCCATTCATGTCTCTCACTGCAGGCCAGAGCCATTCATGTCTCTCACTGCGGGACAGAGCCTTTCATGTCTCCTACTGCAGGACAGAGCCATTCATGTCTCTCACTGCAGGCCAGAGCCATTCATGTCTCATTGCAGGGCAGAGCCATTCATGGCTCTCACTGCAGTATAGAGCCATTCATGTCTCTCACTGCAGGACAGAGCCATTCATGTCTAGCACTGCAGGACAGAGCCATTCATGTCTCTCACTGCAGGACAGAGCCATTCATGTCTCTCAATGAAGGACAGAGCCATTCATGTCTCTCACTGCAGGACAAAGCCATTCGTGTCTCACTGCAGGCCAGAGTCACTCATGTCTCTCACTGCAGGCCAGAGCCATTCATGTCTCTCACTGCAGGCCAGAGTCATTCATGTCTCTCACTGCAGGCCAGAGTCACTCATGTCTCTCACTGCAGGACAAAGCCATTCATGTCTCTCACTGCAGGACAGAGCCATTCATGTCTCTCAGTGCAGGCCAGAGTTATTCATGTCTCACTGCAGGACAGAGCCATTCATGTCTCTCACTGCAGGCCAGAGCCATTCATGTCTCTCACTGCAGGCCAGAGACATTCATGTCTCTCACTGCAGACCAAAGCCATTCGTGTCTCACTGCAGGCCAGAGTCACTCATGTCTCTCACTGCAGGCCAGAGCCATTCATGTCTCTCACTGCAGGCCAGAGTCATTCATGTCTCTCACTGCAGGCCAGAGTCACTCATGTCTCTCACTGCAGGACAAAGCCATTCATGTCTCTCACTGCAGGACAGAGCCATTCATGTCTCTCAGTGCAGGCCAGAGTTATTCATGTCTCACTGCAGGACAGAGCCATTCATGTCTCTCACTGCAGGCCAGAGCCATTCATGTCTCTCACTGCAGGCCAGAGACATTCATGTCTCTCACTGCAGACCAAAGCCATTCATGTCTCACTGCAGGCCAGAGCCATTCATGTCTCTCACTGCAGGACAGAGCCTTTCATGTCTCTCACTGCAGGACAGAGCCATTCATGTCTCTCACTGCAGGCCAGAGCCATTCATGTCTCATTGCAGGGCAGAGCCATTCATGGCTCTCACTGCAGTATAGAGCCATTCATGTCTCTCACTGCAGGACAGAGCCATTCATGTCTAGCGCTGCAGGACAGAGCCATTCATGTCTCTCACTGCAGGACAGAGCTATTCATATCTCTCACTGCAGGCCAGAGCCATTCATGTCTCTCACTGCAGGCCAGAGCCATTCATGTCTCTCACTGCAGGCCAGAGCCATTCATGTCTCTCACTGCAGGCCAGAGCTATTCATATCTCTCACTGCAGGCCAGAGCCATTCATGTCTCTCACTGCAGGCCAGAGCCATTCATGTCTCTCACTGCAGGCCAGAGCCATTCATGTCTCTCACTGCAGGACAGAGTCACTCATGTCTCTCACTGCAGGCCAGAGCCATTCATGTCTCTCACTGCAGGCCAGAGCCATGTATGTCTCTCACTGTAGGCCAGAGCCAGTCATGTCTCTCAGTGCAGGCCAGAGCCATTCATGTCTCTCACTGCAGGCCAGAGCCATTCATGTCTCTCACTGCAGGTCAGAGCCATTCATGTCTCTCACTGCAGGAGAGAGCCATTCATGTCTCTCACTGTAGGACAGAGCCATTCATGTCTCTCACTGCAGGCCAGAGTCACTCATGTCTCTCACTGCAGGACAGAGCCATTCATGTCTCTCACTGCAGGCCAGAGTCACTCATGTCTCTCACTGCAGGCCAGAGCCATTCACGTCTCTCACTGCAGGACAGAGCAATTCATGTCTCTCACTGCAGGCCAGAGCCATTCATATCTCTCACCGAAGGCCAGAGCCATTCATGTCTCTCACTGCAGGCCAGAGCCATTCATGTCTCTCACTGCAGGACAGAGCCATTCATATCTCTCACTGAAGGCAAGAGCCATTCATGTCTCTCACTGAAGGCAAGATCCATTCATGTCTCTCACTGAAGGCAAGAGCCATTCATGTCTCTCACTGCAGGACAGAGCCTTTCATGTCTCTCACTGCAGGCCAGAGCCATTCATGTCTCTCACTGCGGGACAGAGCCTTTCATGTCTCTCACTGCAGGACAGAGCCATTCATGTCTCTCACTGCAGGCCAGAGCCATTCATGTCTCATTGCAGGGCAGAGCCATTCATGGCTCTCACTGCAGTATAGAGCCATTCATGTCTCTCACTGCAGGACAGAGCCATTCATGTCTAGCACTGCAGGACAGAGCCATTCATGTCTCTCACTGCAGGCCAGAGCCATTCATGTCTCTCACTGCAGGAGAGAGCCATTCATGTCTCTCACTGCAGGAGAGAGCCATTCATGTCTCTCACTGCATGACAGAGCCATTCATGTCTCTCACTGCAGGACAGAGCTATTCATGTCTCTCACTGCAGGACAAAGCCATTCGTGTCTCTCACTGCAGGAGAGAGCCATTCATGTCTCTCACTGCATGACAGAGCCATTCCTGTCTCTCACTGCAGGACAGAGCCATTCATGTCTCTCACTGCAGGACAAAGCCATTCGTGTCTCACTGCAGGCCAGAGTCACTCATGTCTCTCACTGCACGCCAGAGCCATTCATGTCTCTCACTGCAGGCCAGAGTCATTCATGTCTCTCACTGCAGGCCAGAGTCACTCATGTCTCTCACTGCAGGACAAAGCCTTTCATGTCTCTCACTGCAGGACAGAGCCATTCATGTCTCTCAGTGCAGGCCAGAGTTATTCATGTCTCACTGCAGGACAGAGCCATTCATGTCTCTCACTGCAGGCCAGAGCCATTAATGTCTCTCACTGCAGGCCAGAGACATTCATGTCTCTCACTGCAGACCAAAGCCATTCATGTCTCACTGCAGGCCAGAGCCATTCATGTCTCTCACTGCAGGACAGAGCTATTCATGTCTCTCACTGCAGGAAAGAGCCATTCATGTCTCTCACTGCAGGACAGAGCCATTCATGTCTCTCACAGCAGGCCAGAACCATTCATGTCTCTCACTGCAGGACAGAGCCATTCATGTCTCTCACTGCAGGCCAGAGCCATTCATGTCTCTCACTGCAGACAAGAGCCATTCATGTCTCTCACTGCAGGCCAGAGCCATTCATGTCTCTCATTGCACGCCAGAGCCATTCATGTCTCTCACTGCAGGCCAGAGCCATTCATGTCCCTCACTGCAGGCCAGAGCCATTCATGTCTCTCATTGCAGGCCAGAGTCACTCATGTCTCTCACTGCAGGCCAGAGCCATTCATGTCTGTCACTGCAGGCCAGAGCCATTCATGTCTCTCACTGCAGGCCAGAGTCACTCATGTCTCTCACTGCAGGCCAGAGCCATTCATATCTCTCACTGCAGGCCAGAGTCATGTCTCTCACTGCAGGCCAGAGTCACTCATGTCTCTCACTGCAGGACAGAGCCATTCATGTCTCTCACTGCAGGACAGAGGACAGAGCCATTCATGTCTCTCACTGCAGGCCAGAGCCATTCATGTCTCACTGCAGGACAGAGCCATTCATGTCTCTCACTGCAGGCCAGAGCCATTCATGTCACTAACTGCAGGCCAGAGACATTCATGTCTGTCACTGCAGACCAGAGCCATTCATGTCTCACTGCAGGCCAGAGCCATTCATGTCTCTCACTGCAGGAAAGAGCCATTCATGTCTCTCACTGCAGGACAGAGACATTCATGTCTCTCACAGCAGGCCAGAGCCATTCATGTCTCTCACTGCAGGACAGAGCCATTCATGTCTCTCACTGCAGGCCAGAGCCATTCATGTCTCTCACTGCAGACAAGAGCCATTCATGTCTCTCACTGCAGGCCAGAGCCATTCATGTCTCTCATTGCACGCCAGAGCCATTCATGTCTCTCACTGCAGGCCAGAGCCATTCATGTCCCTCACTGCAGGCCAGAGCCATTCATGTCTCTCATTGCAGGCCAGAGTCACTCATGTCTCTCACTGCATTCCAGAGCCATTCATGTCTCTCACTGCAGGCCAGAGTCACTCATGTCTCTCACTGCAGGCCAGAGCCATTCATATCTCTCACTGCAGGCCTGAGTCATGTCTCTCACTGCAGACCAGAGTCACTCATGTCTCTCATTGTAGGACAGAGCCATTCATGTCTCTCACTGCAGGACAGAGGACAGAGCCATTCATGTCTCTCACTGCAGGCCAGAGCCATTCATGTCTCACTGCAGGACAGAGCCATTCATGTCTCTCACTGCAGGCCAGAGCCATTCATGTCTCTCACTGCAGGCCAGAGACATTCATGTCTGTCACTGCAGACCAGAGCCATTCATGTCTCACTGCAGGCCAGAGCCATTCATGTCTCTCACTGCAGGACAGAGCCATTCATGTCTCTCACTGCAGGACAGAGCCATTCATGTCTCTCACTGCAGGACAGAGCCATTCATGTCTCTCACTGCAGGACAGAGCCATTCATGTCTCTCACAGCAGGCGAGAGCCATTCATGTCTCTCACTGCAGGATAGAGCCATTCATGTCTCTCACTGCAGGCCAGAGCCATTCATGTCTCTCACTGCAGGCCAGAGCCATTCATGTCTCTCACTGCAGGCCAGTGCCATTCATGTCCCTCACTGCATGCCAGAGCCATTCATGTCTCTCATTGCAGGTCAGAGTCACTCATGTCTCTCACTGCAGGCCAGAGCCATTCATGTCTCTCACTGCAGGCTAGAGCCATTCATGTCTCTCACAGCAGGCCAGAGTCACTCATGTCTCTCACGGCATTCCAGAGCCATTCATGTCTCTCACTGCAGGTCAGAGCCATTCATGTCTCTAACTGCAGGTCAGAGCCATTCATGCCTCTCGCTGGAGGTTAGAGCCATTCATGTCTGTCGCTGGAGGCCAGATACACTCACAGCTCTCACTGGAGACCAGACACACTCACAGCTCTCACTGGAGACCAGATACACTCACAACTCTCACTGGAGGCCAGATACACTCACAACTCTCACTGGAGACCAGATACACTCACAGCTCTCACTGGAGACCAGATACACTCACAGCTCTCACTGGAGACAAGATACACTCACAACTCTCACTGGAGATTATATACACTCACAGCACTCACTGGGGGCCAGATACACTCACAACTCTCACTTGAGACTAGATACACTCTCAGCTCTCACTGGAGACCAGATACACTCACAACTCTCACTGGAGACCAGATACACTCACAACTCTCACTGGAGACCAGATACACTCACAACTCTCACTGGAGACCAGATACACTCACAACTCTCACTGGAGACCAGATACACTCACAACTCTCTCTGGAGACGAGATACACTCACAGCTCTCACTGGAGACCAGATACACTCACAGCTCTCACTGGAGACAAGATACACTCACAACTCTCACTGAAGGCCAGATACACTCACAGCTCTCACTGGAGACCAGAAACACTCACAACTCTCACTGGAGACCAGATTCACTCACAACTCTCACTGGAGACCAGATACACTCACAACTCTCACTGGAGACCAGATACACTCACAACTCTCACTGGAGACCAGATACACTCACAACTCTCACTGGAGACCAGATACACTCACAACTCTCACTGGAGACCAGATACACTCACAACTCTCACTGGAGACGAGATACACTCACAGCTCTCACTGGAGACCAGATACACTCACAGCTCTCACTGGAGACAAGATACACTCACAACTCTCACTGAATGCCAGATACACTCACAGCTCTCACTGGAGACCAGATACACTCACAACTCTCACTGGAGACCAGATACACTCACAACTCTCACTGGAGACCAGATACACTCACAACTCTCACTGGAGACCAGATACACTCACAACTCTCACTGGAGACCAGATACACTCACAACTCTCACTGGAGACCAGATACACTCACAACTCTCACTGGAGACCAGATACACTCACAACTCTCACTGGAGACCAGATACACTCACAACTCTCACTGGAGACCAGATACACTCACAACTCTCACTGGAGACCAGATACGAGACCTCACAACTCTCACTGGAGACCAGAGACCAGATACACTCACAACTCTCACTGGAGACCAGATACACTCACAACTCTCACTGGAGACCAGATACACTCACAACTCTCACTGGAGACCAGATACACTCACAACTCTCACTGGAGACCAGATACACTCACAGCTCTCACTGGAGACCAGATACACTCACAGCTCTCACTGGAGACCAGATACACTCACAACTCTCACTGGAGACCAGATACACTCACAGCTCTCACTGGAGACCAGATACACTCACAGCTCTCACTGGAGACCAGATACACTCACAGCTCTCACTGGAGGCCAGATACACTCACAACTCTCACTGGAGACCAGATACACTCACAACTCTCACTGGAGACCAGATACACTCACAGCTTTCACTGGAGACCAGATACACTCACAACTCTCACTTGAGACCAGATACACTCACAACTCTCACTGGAGACCAGATACACTCACAACTCTCACTGGAGACCAGATACACTCACAGCTTTCACTGGAGACCAGATACACTCACAGCTCTCACTGGAGGCCAGATACACTCACAACTCTCACTGGAGGCGAGATACACTCACAACTCTCACTGGAGACCAGATACACTCACAACTCTCACTGGAGACCAGATACACTCACAACTCTCACTGGAGACCAGATACACTCACAACTCTCACTGGAGACCAGATACACTCACAGCTCTCACTGGAGACCAGATACACTCACAGCTCTCACTGGAGACAGATACACTCACAGCTCTCACTTGAGACCAGATACACTCACAACTCTCACTGGAGACCAGATACACTCACAACTCTCACTTGAGACCAGATACACTCACAACTCTCACTGGAGACCAGATACACTCACAACTCTCACTTGAGACCAGATACACTCACAACTCTCACTGGAGACCAGATACACTCACAGCTTTCACTGGAGCTCACAACTCTCACTGGAGACCAGATACACTCACAACTCTCACTGGAGACCAGATACACTCACAACTCTCACTGGAGACCAGATACACTCACAAGTCTCACTGGAGACCAGATACACTCACAACTCTCACTGGAGACCAGATACACTCACAGCTCTCACTGGAGACCAGATACACTCACAACTCTCACTGGAGACCAGATACACTCACAACTCTCACTGGAGACCAGATACACTCACAAGTCTCACTGGAGACCAGATACACTCACAACTCTCACTGGAGACCAGATACACTCACAACTCTCACTGGAGACCAGATACACTCACAAGTCTCACTGGAGACCAGATACACTCACAACTCTCACTGGAGACCAGATACACTCACTGCTACCGCATATAAAACCAGTCACTTTAGACAGTAAGAAAATCATTAATTTTTTCTTTGTATAACCTGTCAGAAAGTTTGATTTTTTTTACATCAATCTCAATTCGTAAATAAAATATTATTATTGTTATCTACTGAGTTTTAATTTATCTACGACATTGTAAGTGGGAAAAATGCAGAAGAAAGATTATCATTCACTCCCAGAGTCCTGAACTTCAGCAGGAACAGCAGAACAACAGCAGCAATGACAACAGTAGCAACAGTAGTACTAGCAACAGCAGCAGCAACAATAGTAACAGCAACAACAGCAGTAGCAACAACAGCAGTAGCAACAACAGCAGCAACAGCAGTAGCAACAACAGCATTTGCAACAACAGCAGTAGCAGCAACAGCAGCAGTTGGTAAGTGCGTGACAGTCACAGTATGTAAGTCGCTAACAATACGCTTATGTTTTAATTGCTATATCTCTATTAATGTGTTTACACTAAGAGCAACATTATATAAACACAAGGATGGATGTTTCTCTCTAAATGTAGGCACCAAGAGTTGATTTTAATCACTATTTTAGGCATTAAAGTATTCTTAACATGTTTTGTACAGGTGACATCCAGCCTTTATGACCCTCATGTAGTAATAAACTTTGAGCCTAAAAAAACTAAATAACGACATATCTATTTATCTACCGTACATAAACAAAGAGAAAACTGAGTTCAGCTATATGACTCTGAGGGATATGATTTACTGCAGAGGTTACTGCAACTGTGAGTCACACAACTATATGTATATATATATATATATATATATATATATATATATATATATATATATATATATATATATATATATATATATATATATATATATATATATATATATATATATATATATATATATATATATACATACATATATATATATATATATATATATATATATATATATATATATATATATATATATATATATATATATATATATATATATATATATATATATATATATATATATATATATATATATATATATATTATATATATATATATATATATATATATATATATATATATATATATATATATATATATATATATATATATATATATATATATATATATATTTTTTTTTTATTTTATTTTTTATTATCACACCAGCCGATTCCCACCAAGGCAGGGTGGCCCGAAAAAGAAAAACTTTCACCATCATTCACTCCATCACTGTCTTGCCAGAAGGGTGCTTTACACTACAGTTTTTAAACTGCAACATTAACACCCCTCCATCAGAGTGCAGGCACTGCACTTCCCATCTCCAGGACTCAAGTCCGGCCTGCCGGTTTCCCTGAACCCCTTCATAAATGTTACTTTGCTCACACTCCAACAGCACGTCAAGTATTAAAAACCATTTGTCTCCATTCACTCCTATCAAACACGCTCACGCATGCCTGCTGGAAGTCCAAGCCCCTCGCACACAAAACCTCCTTTACCCCCTCCCTCCAACCCTTCCTAGGCCGACCCCTACCCCGCCTTCCTTCCACTACAGACTGATATACTCTTGAAGTCATTCTGTTTCGCTCCATTCTCTCTACATGTCCGAACCACCTCAACAACCCTTCCTCAGCCCTCTGGACAACAGTTTTGGTAATCCCGCACCTCCTCCTAACTTCCAAACTACGAATTCTCTGCATTATATTCACACCACACATTGCCCTCAGACATGACATCTCCACTGCCTCCAGCCTTCTCCTCGTTGCAACATTCATCACCCACGCTTCACACCCATATAAGAGCGTTGGTAAAAGTATACTCTCATACATTCCCCTCTTTGCCTCCAAGGACAAAGTTCTTTGTCTCCACAGACTCCTAAGTGCACCACTCACTCTTTTTCCCTCATCAATTCTATGATTCACCTCATCTTTCATAGACCCATCCGCTGACACGTCCACTCCCAAATATCTGAATACATTCACCTCCTCCATACTCTCTCCCTCCAATCTGATATCCAATCTTTCATCACCTAATCTTTTTGTTATCCTCATAACCTTACTCTTTCCTGTATTCACCTTTAATTTTCTTCTTTTGCACACCCTACCAAATTCATCCACCAATCTCTGCAGCTTCTCTTCAGAATCTCCCAAGAGCACAGTGTCATCAGCAAACAGCAGCTGTGACAACTCCCACTCTGTGTGTGATTCTTTATCTTTTAACTCCACGCCTCTTGCCAAGACCCTCGCATTTACTTCTCTTACAACCCCATCTATAAATATATTAAACAACCACGGTGACATCACACATCCTTGTCTAAGGCCTACTTTTACTGGGAAAAAATTTCCCTCTTTCCTACATACTCTAACTTGAGCCTCACTATCCTCGTAAAAACTCTTCACTGCTTTCAGTAACCTACCTCCTACACCATACACTTGCAACATTTGCCACATTGCCCCCCTATCCACCCTGTCATACGCCTTTTCCAAATCCATAAATGCCACAAAGACCTCTTTAGCCTTATCTAAATACTGTTCACTTATATGTTTCACTGTAAACACCTGGTCCACACACCCCCTACCTTTCCTAAAGCCTCCTTGTTCATCTGCTATCCTATTCTCCGTCTTACTCTTAATTCTTTCAATTATAACTCTACAATACACTTTACCAGGTATACTCAACAGACTTATCCCCCTATAATTTTTGCACTCTCTTTTATCCCCTTTGCCTTTATACAAGGGAACTATGCATGCTCTCTGCCAATCCCTAGGTACCTTACCTATTCCATACATTTATTAAATAATTGCACCAACCACTCCAAAACTATATCCCCACCTGCTTTTAACATTTCTATCTTAATCCCATCAATCCCGGCTGCCTTACCCCCTTTCATTTTACCTACTGCCTCACGAACTTCCCCCACACTCACAACTGGCTCTTCCTCACTCCTACAAGATGTTATTCCTCCTTGCCCTATACACGAAATCACAGCCTCCCTATCTTCATCAACATTTAACAATTCCTCAAAATATTCCCTCCATCTTCCCAATACCTCTAACTCTCCATTTAATAACTCTCCTCTCCTATTTTTAACTGACAAATCCATTTGTTCTCTAGGCTTTCTTAACTTGTTAATCTCACTCCAAAACTTTTTCTTATTTTCAACTAAATTTGTTGATAACATCTCACCCACTCTCTCATTTGCTCTCTTTTTACATTGCTTCACCACTCTCTTAACCTCTCTCCTTTTCTCCATATACTCTTCCCTCCTTGCATCACTTCTACTTTGTAAAAACTTCTCATATGCTAACTTTTTCTCCCTTACTACTCTCTTTACATCATCATTCCACCAATCGCTCCTCTTCCCTCCTGCACCCACTTTCCTGTAACCACAAACTTCTGCTGAACACTCTAACACTACATTTTTAAACCTACCCCATACCTCTTCGACCCCATTGCCTATGCTCTCATTAGCCCATCTATCCTCCAATAGCTGTTTATATCTTACCCTAACTGCCTCCTCTTTTAGTTTATAAACCTTCACCTCTCTCTTCCCTGATGCTTCTATTTTCCTTGTATCCCATCTACCTTTTACTCTCAGTGTAGCTACAACAAGAAAGTGATCTGATATATCTGTGGCCCCTCTATAAACATGTACATCCTGAAGTCTACTCAACAGTCTTTTATCTACCAATACATAATCCAACAAACTACTGTCATTTCGCCCTACATCATATCTTGTATACTTATTTATCCTCTTTTTCTTAAAATATATATGTATATATATATATATATATATATATATATATAT
>NW_027195096.1:0-80000 GCF_038502225.1 Cherax quadricarinatus
GCCGTTGTTCAGTTTAACGAGCGGCCTTGTTCACGTGGGACCAAGGCATTTTCCCCTGGTTTAAGTTGAGCACACTCAACTAAATACAACGTGTTGGTGGACGTAGAGCCTTGCACTGCCAAAAATCAGGGCAACACTTACGATATTCAGCTAGAAGTGAACACATTTTGTTGATACCGACTTAGCAATCATAGTGTAAACAGCCATCGAAATACCGAGAATACGTTCTATTACAATTTGAACTGGCTAAAACAGGGGGTTGGGAGTAAGGGACAGGATGTAAATGAGAGGCAAGAGAAAAAGAATGGAATAACGCTATTCTGTCACAGTGGTTGTTCTATATATATATATATATATACACATATATAATATATATATATATATATACACATATATAATATATATATATATATACACATATATAATATATATATATATATACACATATATAATATATATATATATATACATGTCGTGCCGAATATGTAAAACTGATCAATTAGCAAGAACTCATTTAAAATTAAGTCCTTTCTAAAATTTTCTCTTATACGTTTAAAGATATTTTTTTTCATTAATGTTAATGTAAAAATCTATAATTTTGCATCAAAAGAATCCTAGAAAACTTACCTAACTTTATTATAACAAGCGCAATTTATTTTTGCCTAATCCAACTAAATATATTTTAAATACGTTTAAAATCATTTAATACTAAACACAAAGAAATATATTTTCTTAGTTAGGTTCAGAATGATTTTTGCGAAATTATAGCATTCACAAATTTTCACTTGTCCTATATGGCAAGATGAGCGTTGCTATTTAAGCCAAGATCGCAAGTTCTGCCTATTCGACACGATATATATATATATATATATATATATATATATATATATATATATATATATATATATATATATATATATATATATATATATATATTTTTTTTATTATCAAACTGGCCGATTCCCACCAAGGCAGGGTGGCCCGAAAAAGAAAAACTTTCACCATCATTCACTCCATCACTGTCTTGCCAGAAGGGTGCTTTACACTACAGTTTTTAAACTGCAACATTAACACCCCTCCTTCAGAGTGCAGGCACTGTACTTCCCATCTCCAGGACTCAAGTCCGGCCTGCCGGTTTCCCTGAACCCCTTCATAAATGTTACTTTGCTCACACTCCAACAGCACGTCAAGTATTAAAAACCATTCGCCTCCATTCACTCCTATCAAACACGCTCACGCACGCCTGCTGGAAGTCCAAGCCCCTCGCACACAACACTCTCCTTTACCCCCTCCCTCCAACCTTTCCTAGGCCGACCCCTACCCCGCCTTCCTTCCACTACAGACTGATACACTCTTGAAGTCATTCTGTTTCGCTCCATTCTCTCTACATGTCCGAACCACCTCAACAACCCTTCCTCAGCCCTCTGGACAACAGTTTTGGTAATCCCGCACCTCCTCCTAACTTACAAACTGCGAATTCTCTGCATTATATTCACACAACACATTTCCCTCAGACATGACATCTCCACTGCCTCCAGCCTTCTCCTTGCTGCAACATTCATCACCCATGCTTCACACCCATATAAGAGTGTTGGTAAAACTATACTCTCATACATTCCCCTCTTTGCCTCCAAGGACAAAGTTCTTTGTCTCCACAGACTCCTAAGTGCTCCACTCACCCTTTTCCCCTCATCAATTTTATGATTCACCTCATCCTTCATAGACCCATCCGCTGACACGTCCACTCCCAAATATCTGAATACATTCACCTCCTCCATACTCTCTCCCTCCAATCTGATATCCAATCTTACTCTTTCCTGTATTCACTTTAAACTTTCTTCTTTTGCACACCCTACCAAATTCATCCACCAATCTCTGCAACTTCTCTTCAGAATCTCCCAAGAGCACAGTGTCATCAGCAAAGAGCAACTGTGACAACTCCCACTTTATGTGTGATTCTTTATCTTTTAACTCCACGCCTCTTGTCAAGACCCTCGCATTTACTTCTCTTACAACCCCATCTATAAATATATTAAACAACCACGGTGACATCACACATCCTTGTCTAAGGCCTACTTTTACTGGGAAATAATTTCCCTCTTTCCTATGTACTCTAACTTGAGCCTCACTATCCTCGTAAAAACTCTTCACTGCTTTCAGTAACCTACCTCCTACACCATACACCTGCAACATCTGCCACATTGCCCCCCTATCCACCCTGTCATACGCCTTTTCCAAATCCATAAATGCCACAAAGACCTCTTTAGCCTTATCTAAATACTGTTCACTTATATGTTTCACTGTAAACACCTGGTCCACACACCCCCTACCTTTCCTAAAGCCTCCTTGTTCATCTGCTATCCTATTCTTCGTCTTACTTTTAATTCTTTCAATAATTACTCTACCATACACTTTACCAGGTATACTCAACAGACTTATCCCCCTATAATTTTTGCACTCTCTTTTGTCCCCTTTGCCTTTATACAAAGGAACTATGCATGCTCTCTGCCAATCCCTAGGTACCTTACCCTCTTCCATACATTTATTAAATAATTGCACCAACCACTCCAAAACTATATCCCCACCTGCTTTTAACATTTCTATCTTTATCCCATCAATCCCGGCTGCCTTACCACCTTTCATTTTACCTACTGCCTCACGAACTTCCCCCACACTCACAACTGGCTCTTCCTCACTCCTACAAGATGTTATTCCTCCTTGCCCTATACACGAAATCACAGCTTCCCTATCTTCATCAACATTTAACAATTCCTCAAAATATTCCCTCCATCTTCCCAATACCTCTAACTCTCCATTTAATAACTCTCCTCTCCTATTTTTAACTGACAAATCCATTTGTTCTCTAGGCTTCCTTAACTTGTTAATCTCACTCCAAAACTTTTTCTTATTTTCAACAAAATTTGTTGATAACATCTCACCCACTCTCTCATTTGCTCTCTTTTTACATTGCTTCACCACTATCTTAACCTCTCTCTTTTTCTCCATATACTCTTCCCTCCTTGCATCACTTCTACTTTGTAAAAACTTCTCATATGCTAACTTTTTCTCCCTGACTACTCTCTTTACATCATCATTCCACCAATCGCTCCTCTTTCCTCCCTCACCCACTTTCCTGTAACCACAAACTTCTGCTGAACACTCTAACACTACATTTTTAAACCTACCCCATACCTCTTCGACCCCATTGCCTATGCTCTCATTAGCCCATCTATCCTCCAATAGCTGTTTATATCTTTCCCTAACTGTCTCCTCTTTTAGTTTATAAACCTTCACTTCTCTCTTCCCTGATGCTTCTATTCTCCTTGTATCCCATCTACCTTTTACTCTCATTGTAGCTACAACTAGAAAGTGATCTGATATATCTGTGGCCCCTCTATAAACATGTACATCCTGAAGTCTATTCAACAGTCTTTTATCTACCAATACATAATCCAACAAACAACTGTCATTTCGCCCTACATCATATCTTATATACTTATTTATCCTCTTTTTCTTAAAATATGTATTACCTATAACTAAACCCCTTTCTATACAAAGTTCAATCAAAGGGCTCCCATTATCATTTACACCTGGCACCCCAAACTTACCTACCACACTCTCTCTAAAAGTTTCTCCTACTTTAGCATTCAGGTCCCCTACCACAATTACTCTCTCACTTGGTTCAAAGGCTCCTATACATTCACTTAACATCTCCCAAAATCTCTCTCTCTCCTCTGCATTCCTCTCTTCTCCAGGTGCATACACGCTTATTATGACCCACTTCTCGCATCCAACCTTTACTTTAATCCACATAATTGTTGCATTTACACATTCATATTCTCCTTTCTCCTTCCATAACTGATCATTCAACATTACTGCTACCCCTTCCTTTGCTCTAACTCTCTCAGATACTCCAGATTTAATCCCATTTATTTCCCCCTACCGAAACTCCCCTACCCCCTTCAGCTTTGTTTCGCTTAGGGGCAGGACATCCAACTTCTTTTCATTCATAACATCAGCAATCATCTGTTTCTTGTCATCTGCACTACATCCACGCACATTCAAGCATCCCAGTTTTATAAAGTTTTTCTTCTTCTCTTTTTTAGTAAATGTCTACAGGAGAAGGGGTTACTAGCCCATTGCTCCCGGCATTTTAGTCGCCTCATACGACACGCATGGCTCACGGAGGAAAGAGTCTTTTCCACTTCCCCATGGACAATAGAAGAAATAAAGAAGAACAAGAGCTATGTAGAAAAAGGAGAAAAACCTAGATGTATGTATATATATATATATGCATGTGCGTGTCTGTGAAGTGTGACCAAAGTTTAAGTTGGAGTAGCAAGATATCCCTGTTATCTAGCGTGTTTATGAGACAGAAAAAGACACCAGCAATCCTACCATCATGTGAAACAGTTACAGGTTTCTGTTTCACAGTCATCTGGCAGGACGGTAGTACTTCCCTGGGTGGTTGCTGTCTACCAACCTACTACCTACATCTATAAATATAAATATATATATATATATATATATATATATATATATATATATATATATATATATATATATATATATATATATATATATATATGCAAAACAACCACTCTGAAAAAATAGAGAAATTCCAAGCGCTTTCGTGACTACTCACATTATCAAGGAACTATATAGCTCCTTGATAATGTGAGTAGTCACGAAAGCGCTTGGAATTTCTCTATTTTTTCAGAGTGGTTGTTTTGCATATTCCGAAATCACCTGTTTACTGGGATCTGATTGCATATATATATATATATATATATATATATATATATATATATATATATATATATATATATATATATAGATATATATATATATATATATATATATGTCGTGCCGACTATGTAAAACTGGTCAATTAGCAAGAACTCATTTAAAATTAAGTCCTTTCTAAAATTTTCTCTTATACGTTTAAAGATATATTTTTTTCATTAATGTTGATATAAAAAATTAGAATTTTGCACCAAAAAGAACTTAGAAAACTTACCTAACCTTATTATAATAAGCCCAATTTATTTTAGACTAACCCAAATAAATATATTTTAGATTTGTTTACAATAATTTAATACTAAATAAGCACAGTGAAATATATTTTTTTCTTTAGGTACAGAATGATTTTGGCGAAATTATTGGATACACAAATTTTCACTTGTGTATGCAATAATTTCGTCAAATTTATTTTGAACCTAACGAAAAAAATATATTTCATTGTGTTTGTTTACTATTAAATTACTGTAAACAAATCTAAAATATATTTAGTTGGGTTAAGCTAAAATAAATTGCACTTGTTATAATAAGGTTAGGTAAGTTTTCTAAGATTCTTTTGGTCCAAAATTAAAATTTTTTACATTAACATAAATGAAAAAATACATCTTTTAACGTACGAGAGAAAATTTTAGAAAGGACTTAATTTTAAATGAGTTCTTGCTAACTGACCAGTTTTACATATTCGGCACGATATATATATATATATATATATATATATATATATATATATATATATATATATATATATATATATATATATATATATATATATATATATATTTATATATATATGCAGAACAACCACTGTGAAAAAATAGTGAAATTCCAAGCGCTTTCGTGACTTCTTACATTGCCTAGGAACTATAATAAACTATACATCAACAGGAAAGCATATAAAGGGACAAGACTACACCTCATAATCACGTTACACCAACAAGACTACATCTCATAGTCATGTGACAACATCCCATTCCGAGAGAAACACCTCATACTCTACCCAAGCATTAAAAATTTTTCTTGTCTAATGTGTACTGCACGAATTTGACAGTATCATGAGGCAGAATTTTACGAAAGTACTTTACCTTACTCTAGAAGACGGGCAGTTGAGCCAAGCTACACTTCCAGTCAGACTAGGAGGCATTGGTGTCCGCAAGTCTTCAGAGATTGCGCTGCCTGCTTTTCTGTTCTTCTGCGTTGCATCCAGAGGGCTTGTAGCAGCGATTCTCCCTGAACATCTTAGGGCCAAGACTAGAGTCCAGGACCAAAAGTTTATTGACGAAGCCATGATCTGGGATAATGTAACGAGCTCTGAAACCAGACCTGCTCCCCTCAACAACTACAAACAGCCGCACTGGGATGGCCCAATAGTGGGGAATATAGCCTCAACAATGCTTCAGAGTGTGTCAGGGAATGATAGAGCCCGCCTCCTGGCAGTGAGAGTTTCTCATGCAGGGGACTCTCTGTTGGCTGTTCTCAACTCCAGCCTTGGCACACGGCTCGACCCACAGACCATCCGCATTGGAGTTGCCCTTCGTCTTGCCGCCCCTATTCTCGCCGAACACAGGTGTATTTGTGTCAGTGAAGCAGCAGACCGATTCGGGTACTATGGTCTTGTGTGCCGTAAATCCGAGGGAAAGATTGCAAGACATGAGGAGGTTAATAACATCAAGAGGAGCCTCACAACAGCCGGATGCCCAGCAGTAAGGGAGCTACCCCAACTGTGCAGTGCTGATTGCAGCCAAAAGCGTCCAGATGGTACCGTCCTTCAAGCCTGGACAGATGACAAGCAGGTGGTGTATGACTACACTTGAGGCTGATACCTATCTCCAATACACCAGGGAGGAAGGAGGGGCAGCTGCCATCTTCATGGAGTCCCAAAAGTCTAGAAAATATGGAGAACTTGCCCATCATTATATGTTTGTTCCCAAAGGCTCGGAGACCCTTGGCTCATGGCGAAAGAGTGCATCAAAAGTCTCATTAGGGTAAATAGGGATCCCAGAGGAGCTAGTTTTCTGTTCCAGCGACTCAGCGCTGCTGTTCAGAGAGTAATGCCTGTTGTATTTCGGGCACGAGCCCAGCTCTGGGGAGCTGGATGAAATGTTCGCAATGTAATCAGTGACAAACACGTAGCAGTATGTACTAAACATGTATCTCTCACATCTCATGTACTGCATATTCCATCTTTACATCAACAACCTCTCTCTTTTATCTTTTGTATCATATTATGTAATAAAATATATCTATATATTCTGTATCAAATGTTATCATGAAAATCATTTTCAACCATTTTTGCTGATCACTTCAAAACAGGTAAATGACGTCAGCGAACCTATTGATCAAATTGACCTACCTATTAACCACCTACTGAGAATGGAAGTTTCAATAGGTGGATATGTAGATAGGGTTTTTATTTCCTGAAATGTTATTTAATGTAGATGAGACGAAAGTAAGCATGACTGAATAAATAGATTAAGTAGGTTTACACTGAGAAAATTGGCACGGATAGATCTGATGAAATGTTGAAGACATGTACTGGAATGGTTGATGTATTGTTCACTGTGTGTATAGAAGAATGGACGGCACCAATACATTAGACGAGAGCATCCAGAGGATCCGTCATATTCATCTTATAGATTAATGCGTGTTATCAGAAATTTATTTTACTTATAATTTTGAAATAATTACATTTCGTTTGTGTGTGTGTGTGTGTGTGTGTGTGTGTGTGTGTGTGTGTGTGTGTGTGTGTGTGTGTGTGTCGTTACTTAACATATCAAACTATTGAGTGAATCTACAATTATAGGCTGATGCATCATTATGCTGCAAGAATGAGAACAAATATTTTTTAACAATATTTAAATTGTAAATTTATGGAATGAAAGTATTATGAAATTGGTGTGAATCTGAAGACGCTTCAGTCACTAAAAAATCTGCTTCAGATCATGACAGAGTTTGTTATTTTGAGTCACTTAAATAGTTATCAACATAGTCATCGTAATTCACTGTAACAGTGTCAACCGTCGACATTTTGTTACGCTAATGAAAAAAAAACGCTAGGACAAATTTCACTGAAATGTCCAGCTTTTTGAATGAAATTTGGACGAGTCGAGGAAACGTCTACCAACAATTTCGTGACTCACGGCATCGTAATGACACGATTGCAAACAAGCAATACCACGGGTAGGGATTGAGCTCTTGGCGAGTGAGTCATAAGACTTCAGGTCAGCGCGTAAGCCAGTGGGCCAGCTGGCTAGAATAAGATTCATCCAACCAGTTATATTTATACACAAGAGAGAGGTTAGCAGAGGCCTCCCTGTGACCACAAATGCAAGTTTTTACGGATGAATTTCCAGCCAGCGTGGCCATGACGAACTCTGGCTCTAGTCCTCTCAATGCCGTCATCGTGACCGACGAAATCGTAATGACACGATTGCAAACAAGCTATACCTCGGGTGGGGATTGAACTTGTGGCGCTTGAGCCGTAAAACTGCAGGCCAGCACATAAGTCGCTGGACCAGCTGGCTACAATCAAATTCATCCAACTAAGCATGTTTATACACCATAGAAGTTTGCATGTACACAACAATCACAGGCGTTCTTGCCCAGAAATAAAAATTAATAACAGACGGTGTGACTGTGGATGAAACGTAACAGTTTGACTCAACTTTTGTGACCAATATAAGCGAACACTTAAGATGAACATGAAACTTCAAGAAGAGGGAAAGTTGGTTTGTGATTAAGCAAATTGTCCTATATATGCAAAGCAATCCCCAGAGGAGTTGCATCTTGCATCACTTTTCCGCTATTTTTTGCATAAAATTATCTTAAATATATGTATCAGTATTGTTGCACAACGTCAGTGAAAACAAGCCTAACTTCTCTTGGTGGACAGCCTTTGTCTCACGTTAACAGGCTTTGCATGTGTGTCTTAATTATCAACATGCAGAGTTATTCAGCGAGATACGTCCTTCAGATTTGAATGACATCAGAGTTGAATATAACTAGACGACTCTCGTCAAGGATCAGCTGGCGCTCATAGTACAGGCCGAGGTAAACACCAGCCATGGTGATATATATTAGAGGAAGCATCAAACCCTTAGTAAAACAAGAGATAATTAGATTTGATTCAAGAAAAGCTGAAATAGCTGCAGTTCCTCGGATCAGGAGCCCTTTACCTACGTCAAGGTACTCTTTCCCCTTTAATGTGAGCACCAAGTGTTCATCACCAAGCACGAACAGCATCCATAGTGATAGAAGCTTAGGCATTCAGTCGTGCTAAGCCAGTACCTAATTAGCCGGATCCCAACATTTGATTGAAGCAGCACAGAGGTCAACAATAAGTTCTCAGAATGATTTTCCAATTACATATATCTACATAACAGCCACAAGCTTCAGTCAGGAATCGAACCCCAGGCGTAGAAGTCCGCTATCTATAACCGGCCGTTCATTGACCTGACATCACTTCAAGTGGTAGACGCTATTCTGAACCCCGTGTCATTCATTGAACTGACTCATTTTGAACACCACGTTACTTACTGCTTTGACTCATTCTCAGTACTATGTAATTAATCGCCTGATTCATTCCGAACACAATGTTGCTTACTGTCTGGCTCATCCCTCGTTACTGCCTGATTCATTCTGAATGCCACGTTCCTTCCTGATTGAGTCATTCTTAAAACTATAATTCATCGCCTGACTCATTCTAACTGTTACTCATCGCCTCATTCATTCTGAACACTAGTGAACTCACTGACTCATTCTGAATACCATGTTGCTTATTACAGGATTCATTCCTAAAACAATGTTTCTCGCGGCCTTTCTCGTTATGAACGTTTTAGTTCTCGCTAGTTGATTCGTTATCAAAACTAATCTACTCACTGACTGATTGCTTCTACACATTATGAGAGCCGGATTAAGGCATGGGATTTAAGGGCTGCAGCCCAGGGGCCTCCGCCTGCTGGAGGGCCCCAAGAGATTGAGTGAAAAGCCTTCACAGTTTCTGTTTTAAGTTTATAATTATAGTATGTTATTACATCAAGTATATAATGAACTCTTGACTATTAGGATCACTTTTTTCCTTTTGAGAATATCACTGGCGACTCACAGTACCTGTAGCCCAGGGGCCTCACAGTACCTGTAGCCCATGGGCCTCACAGTACCTGTAGCCCAGGGGCCTCACAGTACCTGTAGTCCAGGGGCCTCACAGTACCTGTAGTCCAGGGGTCTCACAGTACCTGTAGCCCAGGGGCCTCACAGTACCTGTAGCCCAGGGGCCTCACAGTACCTGTAGTCCAGGGGCCTCACAGTACCTGTAGCCCAGGGGCCTCACAGTACCTGTAGTCCAGGGGCCTCACAGTACCTGTAGTCCAGGGGTCTCACAGTACCTGTAGTCCAGGGGCCTCACAGTACCTGTAGCCCAGGGGCCTCACAGTACCTGTAGTCTAGGGGCCTCACAGTACCTGTAGCCCAGGGGCCTACCAGTACCTGTAGTCCAGGGGCCTCACAGTATCTGTAGCCCAGGGGCCTCACAGTACCTGTAGCCCAGGGGCCTCACAGTACCTGTAGCCCAGGGGCCTACCAATACCTGTAGTCCAGGGGCCTCACAGTACCTGTAGCCCAGGGGCCTCACAGTACCTGTAGCCCAGGGGCCTCACAGTACCTGTAGCCCAGGGGCCTATCAGTACCTGTAGCCCAGGGGCCTACCAGTACCTGTAGCCCAGGGGCCTACCAGTACCTGTAGTCCAAGAGCCTACCAGTACCTGTAGCCCAGGGGCCTACCAGTACCTGTAGCCCAGGGGCCTCACAGTACCTGTAGCCCAGGGACCTCACAGTACATGTAGCCCAGGGGCCTCACAGTACCTGTAACCCCAGGGGCCTACCAGTACCTGTAGTCCAGGGGCCTACCAGTACCTGTAGTACAGAGGCCTACCAGTACCTGTAGCCCAGGGGCCTCACAGTACCTGTAGCCCAGGGGCCTCACAGTACCTGTAGCCCAGGGGCCTCACAGTACCTGTAACCCCAGGGACCTCACAGTACCTGTAACCCCAGGGGCCTCACAGTACCTGTAGCCCAGGGACCTCACAGTACCTGTAGCCCAGGGGCCTCACAGTACCTGTAACCCCAGGGGCCTACCAGTACCTGTAGTCCAGGGGCCTACCAGTACCTGTAGTACAGAGGCCTACCAGTACCTGTAGCCCAGGGGCCTCACAGTACCTGTAGCCCAGGGGCCTCACAGTACCTGTAGCCCAGGGGCCTACCAGTACCTGTAGCCCAGGGGCCTCACAGTACCTGTAGCCCAGGGGCCTCACAGTACCTGTAGCCCAGGGGCCTCACAGTACCTGTAGTCCAGGGGCCTCACAGTACCTGTAACCTCAGGGACCTCACAGCACCTGTAGTCCAGGGGCCTCACAGTATCTGTAGTCCAGGGGCCTCACAGTATCTGTAGCCCTGGGTCCTCACAGCACCTGTAGCCCAGGGCCCTCACAGTACCTGTAGTCCAAGGGCCTCACAGTACCTGTAGTCCAAGGGCCTCACAGTACCAGTAGCCCAGGGGCCTCACAGCATCTGTAGCCCAGGGACCTCACAGTACCTGTAGTCCAGGGCCCTCACAGTACCTGTAGTCCAGGGGCCTCACAGCACCTGTAGCCCAGGGGCCTCACAGTACCTGTAACCCCAGGGGCCTCACAGCACCTGTAGTCCAGGGGCCTACCAGTACCTGTAGCCCAGGGGCCTACCAGTACCTGTAGCCCAGGGGCCTACCAGTACCTGTAGCCCAGGGGCCTACCAGTACCTGTAGTCCAGGGGCCTCACAGTACCTGTAACCCCAGGGGCCTCACAGCAACTGTAGTCCAGGGGCCTCAAAGTACCTGTACTCCAGGGGCCTCACAGCACCTGTAGTCCAGGGACCTCACAGTACCTGTAGTCCAAGGGCCTCACAGTACCTGTAGCCCAAGGACCTCACAGTACCTGTAGCCCAGGGGCCTCACAGTATCTGTAGCCCTGGGCCCTCACAGCACCTGTAGCCCAGGGCCCTCACAGTACCTGTAGCTCAGGGCCCTCACGGTACCTGTAGCCCAGGGGCCTCACAGTACATGTAGCCCAGAGGCATATAAAAAATCTTAATCTGGCTCTGCACACTATGGTACTCACTGCCTGACTCATTCCACGTACCATGTTACTCACGTCCTTACTCATTTTACACACCATATTATTCAGTACTGACTATAAACAAACTGTGTTTACTGAATGACACTTCCAGAATCATTCTGCGTGCCAAATTGATACAAGTCATTCTACATATAGTAATTACTTTCTACTTCTTTCTACTTCTCATTCTCCACAACTACTCTCTTTTTGACTATCTACATAGTTCAGGTCTCACTAATGACTTATTCTTAACACAAGAGGAAAGAAACGGAACTATTACTTACTGTACTATATACAGTCAGTGATACCAAGTATAACCCATATGAGCTACTTTCTACGGCCCATAAGCTTTAAAAGTAGATCTATTCTTGCCTCTCTAGAGGCCATGTAGTCTATGAACTCAGATTATGCTGTAGTAAACAACTGTCAATGAATAAACAGTTCTTTGTTATAGATTAAAACTAAAATAGTTATTTTGTTCATGTCAAACCAAAGTTAATCCAACTAGAAAAAAAGAAACCGAATTAAAGTTTAGATAACAATAAATTTAAACAAGTTTGAAGAATAGGATAAAAAGTTTAAGCCTAGAACAGTGAATATATCTAAGAATGAAAAGGTATTCTCCTTTTCTACAACTAGAGTAAATTTAATATTTTTGAATAGAAAAAAAAGGATATATATATATATATATATATATATATATATATATATATATATATATATATATATATATATATATATATATATATATTTAGCTTGGAGGGCTAGGAGTATGCAGATCCTCCCAGATTGCTCTACCAGCTTTCCTATCCTCTTCCATAGCATCAAACGAGTTGATAAGACAAATTCTTCCTGATACCCTCAGTGACTCAGCAGGAATAGAAGACCCTAGCTATGTCAGTGCCATCACTGAATAGGAGACTCTTGCTGCTCCAGCACCAAACCCTAGTGCAGCACTGGCTCACAGTCAAGCTGGGATGGCCCATCGCTGAAAAGGTGCTTGCCAACATGATCAGGGCTGCAACATCAGATAGGGAGATTGCCCGACTCAAGGCTGTGAGGACACCTTACTCCGGGGACTTCCTCCAAAAAGTTCCCATACCGGCAATGGGAACGCGACTCGACCCTAAGACCCTCCGTGTTGAAGTGGCTCTGCGCCTTGCTGCCCCAATTCACACATAATATACGTGTATTTGCGGCGAAGCGCGAGCAGACCAATACGATCTACATGGTCTTAACTGCTCCAAATCCAAGGGCTGGCATGCAAGACACAATGAGGTCAACGACATCATTAAGAGAACCCTTGCTACAGCTGGTTGCCCAGCCGAGAGGGAGCCCCGATCACTAGCAGCCAACAATACCCACAACCCAGCAAACTGTCCGACAGGATCACCATCTATCCTTGGAAGAATGGCAAGCTCTTAGCATGGGACTATACCTGTGTGTCCACACTGGCTGACACCCATATCCATCACAGTGTGGGGCGACAGGGAGGAGCTGCTGACCACAGGGATGAGTACAAGATCAGCAAGTACAGGGACATAAGCCAACAGTATCAATTTGTCCCAGTGGGATCAGAGACATTAGGATCATGGGGAAAAAATGTCACACGTTTCCTTAAAGAATTGGGTTTCAGACTCATCGGCACCACCAGGGACCCAAGGGCAGCCACTTTCATGTTCCAGCGCCTCAGCATAACTATCCAGAAGGGAAATGCTTGCTGCATACTTGGCTCGCGTCCGGCCTCGGAGGAGCTGGAGGAAATTCATGATCTTTGATACATTGTGCCATTGTATTCATGTTTATGTTTTTCTGTAAATGTATTCTGTAAATGTAAATGTATTCTCAGTCTTCCCTGAGGTACGTTTATTGTCTTCTCTGAGGATGAGGGTTCCCATTCCAGCCATAGAGGTGGTACTTCATTATATATATATATATATATATATATATATATATATATATATATATATATATTCTTTCTTCTTTCAACACACCGGCCGTATCCCACCGAGGTGGGGTGGCCCAAAAGGAAAAACTAAAGTTTCTCCTTTCAAATTTAGTAATTTATACAGGAGAAGGGGTTACTAGCCTCTTGTTCCCGGCATTTTAGTCGTCTCCTACAACACGCATGGCTTACGGAGGAAGAATTCTGTTCCACTTCCCCATGGAGGTAAGAGGAAATGAACAAGAACAAGAACTAGAAAGTAAATAGAAGAAAACCCAGAGGGGTGTGTATATATATGCTTGTACATGTATGTGTAGTGTGACCTAAGTGTAAGTAGAAGTAGCAAGATGTACCTGAAATCTTGCATGTTTATGAGACAGAAAAAAAGACACCAGCAATCCTACCATCGTGTAAAACAATTACAGGCTTTCGTTTTACACTCGGCAGGACGGTAGTACCTCCCTGGGCGGTTGCTGTCTACCAACCTACTAACTAGGATATATATATATACGTTTTTATATTTTTTATTAACACATCGGCCGTTTCCCACCTAAGGCAGGGTGGCCAGAAAAAGAAAAACTTTCCCGATCATTCATTCAATCACTGTTTTGCCATAGGCATGCTTACACTACAGTATTAAAACTGTAGCATTTACACCCCTCCCATCTCCAGGAATCAAGTCCGGTCTGCCGGTTTCCCTGAATCCATTCATAAATGTTACCTTGCTTACACCCCAACAGCACGTAAAGTCCTAAAAGCCACTTGTCTCCATTAGCTCCTATCTAATACGCTCGCGCACGAGTACTGGAAGTCCAAGCTCCTCGCACATAAAACCTCCTTTACCCGCTCCCTTCAACCTTTCCCAGGCCGACCCCTACCTCGCCTTCCCTTTACTACAGATTTACACTCTCGAAGTCATTCTATTTCGTCCCAACCTCTATACATGTCCAAACCATTTCAATAACCCCTCCTTAGCCATCTGGATAATAGTTTTCGTAAGTCCACACCTCCTCCTAATCTCCAAACTGCCTATTCTCTGTATTATATTCACACCACGCATTGCCCTCCTGCCTTTTCCTTGTTGCAACATTCATCACCCATGCCTCACACCCATACAAGAGTGTTGGTAAAAATATTCTCTCATACATTCCTCTCTTTGCTTTCCTGGATAAAGTTCTTTGTCTCTACAGATTCCTTCGTGCACCACTCACCTTTTTCCCTTTGTCAGTTCTATGATTCACCGCATCCTTCATAGACCCATCTGCTGACACGTCCACTCCCACATTCATATCTTCCATATTCTCTTCCTCCATTCTGATATCCAATCTTTCGTTACCTATTTTTTTTTGTTTGATTGTTATCCTCATCACATTACTCTTCCCAATATCTTCTTTTAATTTCCATCTCTTACATACCTACCAAATTCAACAACCAACCTCTGCAACTTCTCCTCAGAGTCTCCCAGAAGCAGTGTCATCAGGAAAGAGCAACTCCCAATTTGTGTTTGATTCTTTATCTTTTAACCGCACGTCTCTTGCCAAGACCCTCGCATTCACTTCTCTTATAACTCCATCTATAAATATATTGAACAACCATGTTCACATCACACATCCCTGTCTAAGGCCTACTTTTTCTGGGAAATAATCTCTCTCTCTCCTTCATACTCTAACCCACGCACTTCCCCCACACTCACAACTCTTTCTTCCTCACTCCTATAAGATGTTATTCCTCCTTGCCCTATACACGAAATCACCGCTTCCCTATCTTCATGAACATTTAACAATTCCTCGAGATGTTCCCTCCATATATATATATATATATATATATATATATATATATATATATATATATATATAGTTAGTGGGTGGGTAGACAGCAACCACCCAGTGAAGTACTACCCTCCGGACAGATCACTGTGAAACAGAAACCTGTAACTGCTTTGCATGATGGTAGGATTGCTGGTTTCTTTTTCTGTCTCATAAACACGCTAGATAACAGGGATATCTTGCTACTCCTACTTACACTTTGGTCACACTTTACAGACACGCACATGCATATATATATACATACATCTAGGTTTTTCTCCTTTTTCTAAATAGCTCTTGTTCTTCTTTATTTCTTCTATTGTCCATGGGGAAGTGGAAAATAATCTTTCCTCCGTAAGCCATGCGTGTCGTATGAGGCGACTAAAATGCCTGGAGCAATGGGCTAGTAACCCCTTCTCCTGTAGACATTTACTAAAAAAGAGAAAAAGAAAAACTTTATAAAACTGGGATGCTTGAATGTGCGTGGATGTAGTGCGAATGACAAGAAACAGATGATTGCTGATGTTATGAATGAAAAGAAGTTGGATGTCCTGGCCCTAAGCGAAACAAAGCTGAAGGGGGTAGGGGGGTTTCGGTGGGGGGAAATAAATGGGATTAAATCTGGAGTATCTGAGAGTGTTAGAGCAAAGGAAGGGGTAGCAGTAATGTTGAAGGATCAGTTATGGAAGGAGAAAAGAGAATATGAATGTGTAAATGCAAGAATTATGTAGATTAAAGTAAAGGTTGGATGCGAGAAGTGGGTCATAATAAGCGTGTATGCACCTGGAGAAGAGATGAGTGCAGAGGAGAGAGAGAGATTTTGGGAGACGTTAAGTGAATGTATAGGAGCCTTTGAACCAAGTGAGAGAGTAATTGTGGTAGGCGACCTGAATGCTAAAGTAGGAGAAACTTTTAGAGAGGGTGTGGTAGGTAAGTTTGGGGTGCCAGGTGTAAATGATAATGGGAGCCCTTTGATTGAACTTTGTATAGAAAGGGGTTTAGTTATAGGTAATACATATTTTAAGAAAAAGAGGATAAATAAGTATAAAAGATATGATGTAGGGCGAAATGACAGTAGTTTGTTGGATTATGTATTGGTAGATAAAAGACTGTTGAGTAGACTTCAGGATGTACATGTTTATAGAGGGGCCACAGATATATCAGATCACTTTCTGGTTGTAGCTACACTGAGAGTAAAAGGTAGATGGGATACAAGGAGAATAGAAGCATCAGGGAAGAGAGAGGTGAAGGTTTATAAAGAAAAAGAGGAGGCAGTTAGGGTAAGATATAAACAGCTATTGGAGCATAGATGGGCTAATGAGAGCATAGGCAATGGGGTTGAAGAGGTATGGGGTAGGTTTAAACATGTAGTGTTAGAGTGTTCAGCAGAAGTTTGTGGTTACAGGAAAGTTGGTGCGGGAGGGAAGAGGAGCGATTGGTGGAATGATAATGTAAAGAGAGTAGTAAGGGAGAAAAAGTTAGCATATGAGAAGTTTTTACAAAGTAGAAGTGATGCAAGGAGGGAAGAGTATATGAAGAAAAAGAGAGAGGTTAAGAGAGTGGTGAAGCAATGTAAAAAGAGAGCAAATGAGAGAGTGGGTGAGATGTTATCAACAAATTTTGTTGAAAATAAGAAAAAGTTTTGGAGTGAGATTAACAAGTTAAGAAAGCCTAGAGAACAAATGGATTTGTCAGTTAAAAATAGGAGAGGAGAGTTATTAAATGGAGAGTTAGAGGTATTGGGAAGATGGAGGGAATATTTTGAGGAATTGTTAAATGTTGATGAAGATAGGGAAGCTGTGATTTCGTGTATAGGGCAAGGAGGAATAACATCTTGTAGGAGTGAGGAAGAGCCAGTTGTGAGTGAGGGGGAAGTTCGTGAGGCAGTAGGTAAAATGAAAGGAGGTAAAGCAGCCGGGATTGATGGGATAAAGATAGAAATGTTAAAAGCAGGTGGGGATATAGTTTTGGAGTGGTTGGTGCAATTATTTAATAAATGTATGGAAGAGGGTAAGGTACCTAGGGATTGGCAAAGAGCATGCATAGTTCCTTTGTATAAAGGCAAAGGGGATAAAAGAGAGTGCAAAAATTATAGGGGGATAAGTCTGTTGAGTATACCTGGTAAAGTGTATGGCAGAGTTATTATTGAAAGAATTAAGAGTAAGACGGAGAATAGGATAGCAGATGAACAAGGAGGCTTTAGGAAAGGTAGGGGGTGTGTGGACCAGGTGTTTACAGTGAAACATATAAGTGAACAGTATTTAGATAAGGCTAAAGAGGTCTTTGTGGCATTTATGGATTTGGAAAAGGCGTATGACAGGGTGGATAGGGGGGCAATGTGGCAGATGTTGCAGGTGTATGGTGTAGGAGGTAGGTTACCGAAAGGAGTGAAGAGTTTTTATGAGGATAGTGAGGCTCAAGTTAGAGTATGTAGGAAAGAGGGAAATTATTTCCCAGTAAAAGTAGGCCTTAGACAAGGATGTGTGATGTCACCGTGGTTGTTTAATATATTTATAGATGGGGTTGTAAGAGAAGTAAATGCGAGGGTCTTGGCAAGAGGCGTGGAGTTAAAACATAAAGAATCACACATAAAGTGGGAGTTGTCACAGTTGCTCTTTGCTGATGACACTGTGCTCTTGGGAGATTCTGAAGAGAAGTTGCAGAGATTGGTGGATGAATTTGGTAGGGTGTGCAAAAGAAGAAAATTTAAGGTGAATACAGGAAAGAGTAAGGTTATGAGGATAAAAGGATTAGGTGATGAAAGATTTGATATCAGATTGGAGGGAGAGAGTATGGAGGAGGTGAATGTATTCAGATATTTGGGAGTGGACGTGTCAGCGGATGGGTCTATGAAAGATGAGATGAATCATAGAATTGATGAGGGGAAAAGGGTGAGTGGTGCACTTAGGAGTCTGTGGAGACAAAGAACTTTGTCCTTGGAGGCAAAGTGGGGAATGTATGAGTGTATAGTTTTACCAACGCTCTTATATGGGTGTGAAGCATGGGTGATGAATGTTGCAGCGAGGAGAAGGCTGGAGGCAGTGGAGATGTCATGTCTGAGGGCAATGTGTGGTGTGAATATAATGCAGAGAATTCGTAGTTTGGAAGTTAGGAGGAGGTGCGGGATTACCAAAACTGTTGTCCAGAGGGCTGTGGAAGGGTTGTTGAGGTGGTTCGGACATGTAGAGAGAGCATGGAGCGAAACAGAATGACTTCAAGAGTGTATCAGTCTGTAGTGGAAGGAAGGCAGGGTAGGGGTCGGTCTAGGAAAGGTTAGAGGAAGGGGGTAAAGGAGGTTTTGTGTGCGAGGGGCTTGGACTTCCAGCAGGCATGCGTGAGCGTGTTTGATAGGAGTGAATGGAGACAAATGGTTTTTAATACTTGACGTGCTGTTGGGGTGTGAGCAAAGTAACATTTATGAAGGGGTTCAGGGAAACCGGCAGGCCGGACTTGAGTCTTGGAGATGGGAAGTACAGTGCCTGCACTCTGAAGGAGGGGTGTTAATGTTGCAGTTTAAAAACTGTAGTGTAAAGCACCCTTCTGGCAAGACAGTGATGGAGTGAATGATGGTGAAAGTTTTTCTTTTTTGGGCCTCCCTGCCATGATGGGAATCGACCAGTGTGATAATAAATAATAAAAAAATGTATATTAGAGATGATATCAACGGGTATTAACCATTTTTTTTTTGCATCAGTGAAATAAATGCCGATACCAGCCAATACTTTTAAAATATTAATATTATATGAATATTTGCCCTGGAACACCAGTCAGTCCTAGGACTTAAAATGAGTTGATAGAGTATGTGGCTTTAAGGGAGGTAAGGATAGATTTACTGCGAAATTTCCTGGGATTTAGGGAGGAGTCAGTAAGGTTTCAGTTGATGTCACTGACGGAAACAATATAGAGAAGTAGCTTTAGTCTTTCCTCTTAGAAGCTCCGTAGCTCAGCAATAAAGCGTTGGACCTGTCAATCTCAGGACCACGGTTAAAACCTCATGTCCTTTTTGTTTATTCGCGTAAGTCATTTATTACGACTTAAACAGGGCGCCTAGCCGAAGCTAGACAGTGGATCCCATACCCAGGAGCTCCAGACTCGTGATAAGTTTATTTCATCAAATAATGCCACATGCAGTGAACTTCGAAAGAGAATTTGGAATGCCTAACAATTAGCAAAAGGGAGAAATTATTTACATTGTCAGTCAGCATGATTCGAGCCAGAGCACACTTTTGACTGCATTAATACGTCTGTACTCAGCTCACATTCAATAGGTACCCTCTGGCTTAATTAATTACTGAGATACAATGATAGGCTTGGTTCGTTAAGATTACTGCAGAGCAGAAATGCAATTTCCTCCTCCAGAGTATCATGTTTTGCAGGACTAACATGACAGAGTGCCTTCTTGAAAGTAGCATGTTCCCCAGTAAACACAACTGACCAACATTGCGGAACAGTTAAAGATGAGAGTGGATAAGAGCAGCGGTACCAGATGCCTCCTTCTCAGACAAAGTATGTAACAAATTAGAAAAGTTTCCCAGCATCTCGGAGTTCTAGTTTTATCTCTACTCTACGAGAACCGTCAAGACAAAAGGAAGGAACAGATTCCTGCTATACATCAAGATTCCTTACAGGATAATCAAGATAGACAAATCTCATTTGACAAACATTGGAGGTAAAAAAGAATGCAGATCCACGATAACCCTTGAGCTGATTAATATAGATGTGAGAAGACTTTCTTTTATTACGTAACTGAATCACATGGTTATACTAGGTCACTGAAGTGTCCTCAAACCTGACCTGTGAAGAATAAACTAGAACAGATCGCTGAGCCATTAACAGGTAACCTGGATTAAATGATTTAGTTACTGCAGTCTCATCATACTGCTCCTCCATATGCATCTATATAACATACAAATAGTATGCAGTCTGGTCTCTCAAAAAGCTAAATTCTCTTTAAAGGCATTAGGAGAGGTAGGAACAGCTTAATTAGTTTCCCCTAGGTATGCCTTATATAGTACAGCCGCCATAGGACTTCTTATAGAATGACTATATATTATTTCAAAATAGGAGTTCTCTAGAGTCCTGCTTAACTCTCATGAATGACAAACAGTAAAAGGGGGCAACCCTATCTTAATCTTGCTCCAATTCCTGGTAGAAAGATCTCACGATGATTCTTCTTTAGGTCTGGTGAATCCTACTTATAGCACCTGTGATTATAGGAGGTAAGAAATGGAAAGAGAAGAATTAATTTCTAACTGTGATAATTCCTCTTTGATTATCTTATAAATAAAAAGGCGTCTTTAGTTAGACTGAATTTCTCTGGGGATTCCATCCAGAGAGAAAAATTTCAGCAATACCTTGCCAATGTTTCTAGAATTATTTTATGTCATCGGTACAGCCTCATGACAACTTCAGTAGCTGGCGAGTCTAGAATAGTGAATACTGACGCCTTTACTTAGCATGTGGCAGGGAAACAACACAGTGTATTAATAGTCTAGACAATGGTTTACGAAGAGGAGGAATTGGAAATATTGTAATTGGTCTATTAACTTGATTTGGCTTACCAACTCTCTGACCACGAGTGTCACAACACATTATAAAATCGACCGCATACTTTCTCATTCCGTGTCATATGAAATGCTTGCAGATTTTACTGCATGTGTTTTTAAATTCAAGGTAGCCACTCATGAGTAAATTGTAGCACCTGCTTTTAGGGCACAGTGGCACAGTGTAGGTAAAACTTGGCAAAAGATTATTCGCCTGGGCAGTGTAGCAGTTATCTTGGCTTTAAGAATTTAACTTTCTTAACAAGGAAACAGTTCTAGCTTGCTCATTAAATCCTGCCTAGTAATGGGAAAAATAATCACCTTCTGAGCAGGAGTTATCTTACTTGATATATCTGAATTTCGTTCCCAGTAATTTAGGTGCGATAAAGCACCTACATTACTGGGAACGGTTGAAGTCCCTTAATTTGTATTATTTCGAACGCAGGCAAGAGGCAAAATCCTAGAGGGAATAGTACCAAACTTACACACGAAAATCACTCCCTATGAAAGCAAATAACTCGGCAGGAGATGCAACATTCCCCCAATGAAAAATCAGGCACGCCACGAGTACACTGAGAGACAACACAGTAAGTGTCAGGGGCCCAAGACTGTTCAACTGCCTCCCCGCAAACATAAGGGGGATTACCAACAGATCCCTGGCTGTCTTCAAAAAAGCACAGGACAGGCACCTAAAGTTAGTGCCTAACCAACCAAGCTGTGGTTCGTACGTCAGTTTAAATGTGGCCAGCAGTAACAACCTGGTTGATCAGACCGTGAGACACCAGGAGACCTGGTGTCAGACCGGGCCGCGGGGGCGTTGACCCACAAAACTCTCTCCAGGTATACTCCAGGTATCACTATATAAAAGCCCAGTCCCAGATCGTCACTCCCCGGGAGGGAAATGACTAGGGCCACCTTACAGATTTTCCAAGAAATAATGAACAGTTGAGCTCCCTTCTGTGGAAATATTTGGGATTACCCGACAATTGGACTTCCTGCGTATTATTTACCCTCTATGTAGAGTCTATGTGCAGAGATCTTCGTGAAATGACCCCGATAAGACTATTGGAGTATCTATGTTAGGATATAACTTTCATTCAGAGATGCCCTATAATAGTGAAATCTGAATCATAGTGAGTGTTGTCTCTATAGCTCTGACCCTAAACTAGAATATCTATTATAGTAACACTTAATTTAGTAGAAACAGCGCACCTAACTTAGAAGCAGTCTTGAAAGAACCACACTCTTACTTAAGTTTAAGCAAAGTATGAGGAGGATTAAGTTGATTAAACAATCATGATGGCAGTATTTGATCGCGCCTCTCAGGTAAAAACTTTGTTTCTGCTTGCTTCCACACTTTTTATTCTTCTGGAAGCGAGTTATTCTGTGACCACAGTCGCCTTAAACTCTGTATACGTGTCGGCAGCCTGAACTACTTCAAAAACATTTGTAAGACAAAGGTATCCTTGGAAGATATCCACGAGTAAGAACATTTAGTGGATATTAACTGGAGAAGGCATTATAGGCATCAGTTACACCTGTATCCTCACACCAAAGCATCAGAGAAGTTTGCTTAGCCACAACGAATAAGTAATTTTCTAAAATCCTACAAATTCTTTTCTGCAATTAATACTTACGCCCTCAACAACTTGTCATTGACAACATCATTTTTGTATTATATTCTTTAGTAAGTGAAACGGTATATGACTGCGATTTTCCAGTTGAATGAGAAGGTAAGAACACCACTGAAGACAGCTTTATCCGACCTTGCAAATACGATCGATTGTCAAATATATCAAAATAATTGTCTGTTTTTTTCCTCTGCGAAAACATGTTCCATTACGGCAGCCCTTTGTACATTAAAATGAGTTACTGATACCCACGCGCTTATTTACCAGTCTGTATGTTGCTTGTGCTGAGCTGGGAGATATGTTCCTAGAAATATTTAACAATCTGTCCTCTCTGCTTCACTGTTTTCTCTTATTCTGCCATTGAAAATTCTTAGTTGTCAATAAACGCTTCTCTTTAAAAAATCTAGCTGCATAGAATATATTTCATCTTTATTTAAGCCTTTTGCTATGTCGAGAGTTGCAAAATTCAAATGCATACTCACAACAGGATAAATCGCAAAGATACTTGATCTAACAGAGTAAGATTTTTCACTGACATTACTACCTAAGACTAGCAGATCATTTTGGTAAATTACTGGATGCAGACACAGCTTCCTCTGGGCGTGTTGGTCCTCACTCTCTGTAACGCCTCTTGCATATACACTCAGCCATTTGTACATTAATCAAGAAATTAATAATAATCAGAACTAAAATTCTATTTGCTCAATTCCTGAATTTTTCTAGGATTTTATGCCTCTGTGATAAGATCCTCCTCTTTTCTACGACTAACAAATTATTATTATTATCATTCTTCTTCTTCTACTTATTATTATTATTATTATTATTATTATTATGAAACGAGTAGAAGCCGAGAAGACCTTAAACTAGTAATTGTAATTTCAAAATTACTAAATGTAAATTCACTGTTCAAAGGTAATGTGCATTGATATTTGCAGTAATTATAAACATAATTATTATTATAATTATTAACTGTGTCCAGAGGTTAGAATTGAGGAATAATACAAAGAAAAAGTCCTCAATAGTTTCGTTTCTATTCACTGAAAAAAAAAATGAAATATAATGAAATACACTAAAATTAATTACTCTCATTTAATAACATAAATGATAATCATAAAGCAAGATACAGAATCATGTAATAAGTTCAGAAAATTTACATTTAAATAGCTTAATATAAGTATTTGCTTACAAATACAGAGTAAAATGGAGGCTGGAATCCAAATCATACATTTAGATACTGTGCAAACAAAGCTTGTAAATGTATAGGAGGTCTACAACTGAGGGATGGGATCCTTGTAGGATGATATATATATAATTTCGCCTGTTTGCGAATTGTTAAGCATTTCAAATCTCTTTCGTTGTTCACTGCATGTGGCAGGATTTGATGACATAAATTTGAAAACAAGCCTTGTGCTCCGGGGTATGAGGAAACATCGTCTAGCTGCGGCTAGGCGCCCATACTTATCTGGGGTCTGGCTCAGTGGTAAAGTACTGTGTACTCTGATTCAGAGTTTGCAGGTTCGAAGCAAGCCATGGCTTCGTAACCCTCCACACTAATCCTCAAAGCAGCTCAGGACCTGTGACCTGTCGTGACCAATGACCACTGGCCACTGACCACTGTATACCTTGTACGTGTGCTTGTAGAAATAAAGATATTATTATTAACATGTTCTCTGTACAGCACACACAGAAAACCGTTGCAAAATTACTGATACAGAGAGAGAGTGTCAATAACATATACCAACTGTGTATATATAACACACACATGCGCGCACGGAAATACCATCACTTGCAATATTTCACATTTTCAGAAAGAGACACAAAGAGAGAGAATGCTATGCCAATATTTCTTATTTGTATGTGACTCTGAAATGCCATGATTCGCAGCATTACCTACGTACACACATACGTACATACGCAATCAGAGACTATATAGTTGTTACATACTCACAAAAATTTATTACTTACAGTATTACATTCAGAGATACAAACGAGACACAGAGGTAAGTCCATGTTTTTTCTCTGTAAATCACTCACAGAAATACCATCATATCCAGCATTACTTATGTTGTCGGTTTACTGTAGAGGTAGTGTGCGTGTAGGAGAAACGCAGGATAATGCAACCCCTGTTGACTAGAAAGAGGTTTGTTGGCGAGGTTCTATCGGACAGACAGAGAACCAAGGACCAGGTTCCAATGGGAGTAGATACTGCCTTCAGAACAGTTGCTGTGCAACTGTCCTGCGTGATCACTCGTGGTGTGGGCTGACACCTGGGCCGGCACACTAGCGAGGAGTAAGTGAAACAGTCCCAGGCTGGCATTATGAAATTACAGTGATGAATACTTTTACACATACATACAGAGAGAAGACATATACAGACACACACACACACACACACACACACACACACACACAGAAGAGAATGTTAGGTAAGACACATATGCAACAGTTAGGTATCTTTATTTCGAAACGTTTCGCCTACACAGTAGGCTTCTTCAGTCGAGTACAGAAAAGTTGATAGAAGCAGAAGAGACTTGAAGACGATGTAATCAGTCCATCACCCTTAAAGTTTTGAGGTGGTCAGTCCCTCAGTCTGGAGAAGAGCATTGTTCCAAGGTCTGAACAATGCTCTTCTCCAGACTGAGGGACTGACCACCTCAAAACTTTAAGGGTGATAGACTGATTACATCGTCTTCAAGTCTCTTCTGCTTCTATCAACTTTTCTGTACTCGACTGAAGAAGCCTACTGTGTAGGCGAAACGTTTCGAAATAAAGATACCTAACTGTTGCATATGTGTCTTACCTAACAACCTGTCGGTATTTTATACCATTTTAATGTTCACAGAAGAGAATAAACGAGCTTCATAGTAAATTCATATATATTATATACACTGTTTATGAGCTATATTTGAAAAAATAAAATAAAATAAAAAAGACACACTGGGAAGGAGAACAATATGCATGACTTCTGAGCATTCTTCTCAAATATTTAATCTAGCTCCCCAGCCTAGATTGCTGCAGGAATTATCCCTCTGAATCGCAACACTGAGTCTCTAAAAGAAGCTCGCCACTCGGGTGTCCATGGTTTCCTTAACGAGTTTTTCACCTAATTCTTTAATGAACCTGACAACACTTTTGCCCCATGCTACTGGTGATTCCGACCCCACTGGGACGAAGTTACACCATGGTTGCAGTTATCTGTATTTGTCGGTCTTCTGGGCCTCCCTGAAACTGGCGGCTTTCGAGTACGCATTTTAAGTAGAGGTCAGCGACCGTAGACGCTCAGATGAAGCCGTATGAAATCTGCTTACCGTCCTTCCAGAGTGGCAGTAGTAGTAATAGTAGTGGTGGTGGTAGTAGTAGTAATGGTTGTGGTAGTAGTAGTGGTGGTAGTAGTAGTAGTAGTAGTAGTGGCGGTGGTAGTTATAGTGGAGGTAGTAGCAGTAGCAATAGTAACAGAAGTAATAGGCGTGGTGGTAGTAGTAGTAGTAGCAGTAGTGGTAGTAATGATAGCAATAGTAGTAGAAGTAATAATAGCAATAAGAATAGCAGTAGTAGTAGTAGTAGACGCAGTAGTAAGAGTAATAGTAGACGTAGTAGTAGTAGTAATAGTAGTAGTAGTTGCAATAGTATTAATAATGGCAGCAGTAGTAGTAGTAAGGGAAGAAATAGGAGTAATGATTGTCACCTTTGGTTGTTGTGTGATGATGGAATTCATTGTTTTGAGTGCATCTCTCGCTAATACTTTAGAGCTGACGAAGCTTTATTCTGTTTAATTGTGTTTTAAATGACAATTACGGATGGTTCAATTCATTTTATGCTTATGTTTCTCACCTCACCTTAAGAAAAAGTTGAATTTTCATCTCCTAATTGTGTATGTATCTATGTTTCAAAGTTCATTTTTTAGTTAGCAAAATTGGATACAACTGCAACGTTCTACAAGTCTATTGTATATGATAGTTACACAGTAGAAACTAAAGCTAATTGCTGATTGAAACTAAAGCTAATTGCTAATTGCTTATTTCGTAGTGTTAATTAAGATGATCCAGCTATAATTGGTATAATTTTATAGCTCCAAGAAAAACTAAATCCGTCAATGAGACATAATAAAACCTTGGAAAAAATAATGAAACGAACCTACTGGTGATATTCATAACATTCCACATCAGAGTGTGAGTGGTTTTTTTCTGTAACAGGGATGAGGAGGGAACCATGGATCATGACTGCTGTAACTCAATGTTATTAGATATTCATATCAAACGCAGTCAAATGCATCTTTCCCTCTCTAATCAGTTATCCTTCCCATCCTTCAGCAAACAATGAGATACAGGAGGACTCCTACTGCAGGGGTCATTTATGCCTATTATCAACAAAATTTTTAGTCCTTCAGTTGAACTTTATTGGCTGCAGTTATAGGTGGTAACTCCTCTCTCCTACCCCAACCACACACCTGAAGCACCACACACCTAAAGCACCACACACCTGAAGCACCACACACCTGAAGCACCTCCCACCTGAAACATCACACACTTGAAGCACCACACACCCGAAGCACCACACACTTTAAGCACCACACACCTGAAGCACCACACACCTGAAGCACCACACACTTGAAGCACCACACACCTAAAGCACGACACACCTGAAGCACCACACACCTAAAACACCACACACCTAAAGCACCACACAACTGAAGCACCACACACCTGAAGCACCACACACCTGAAGCACCACACGCCTAAAACACCACACACCTGAAGCACCACACGCCTAAAACACCACACACCTGAAGCACCACACACATGAAGCACCACACACCTAAAGCACCACACACCTGAAGCACCACACACTTGAAGCACCACACACCTGAAGCACCACACACCTGAAGCACCACACACCTGAAGCACCACAGACCTAAAGCATCACACACCTGAAGCACCACACACCTAAAGCACCATACACCTGAAACACCACACACCTGAAACACAACACACCTGAAACACCACACACCTGAAACACCACACACCTGAAGCACCACACACCTAAAGCACCACACACCTGAAGCACCACACACTTGAAGCACCACACACCTGAAGCCCCACACACCTGAAGCACCACACACCTGAAGCACCACAGACCTAAAGCATCACACACCTGAAGCACCACACACCTAAAGCACCATACACCTGAAACACCACACACCTGAAACACCACACACCTGAAACGCCACACACCTGAAACACCACACACCTGAAGCACCACACACCTAAAGCACCACACACCTGAAGCACCACACACCTGAAGCACCACAGACCTAAAGCACCACACACCTGAAACACCACACACCTAAAGCACCATACACCTGAAACACCACACACCTGAAACACCACACACCTGAAACACCACACACCTGAAACACCACACACCTGAAACACCACACACCTGAAGCACCACACACCTAAAGCACCACACACCTGAAACACCATACACCTGAAACACCACACATCTGAAGCACCACACACCTGAATCACCACACACCTGAAACGCCACACACCTGAAGCACCACACACCTGAAACACCACACACCTAAAGCTCCACACACCTGAAACACCACACACCTGAAACACCACACTCCTGAAGCACCACACATCTAAAGCACCACACACCTGAAACAATACACACCTGAAACACCACACACCTGAAGCACCACACACCTAAAGCACCACACACTTGAAACACCACACACCTGAAACACCACACACCTCAAACACCACACACCTTAAGCACCACACACCTTAAGCACCACACACCTGAAGCACCACACACCTGAAGCACAGAACATCTGAAACACCACACACCTGAAGCACCACACACCTGGAACACCACACACCTGAAACACCACACACCTGAAACACCACACACCTTAAGCACCACACACCTTAAGCACCACACACCTTAAGCACCACACACCTGAAGCACCACACACCTGAAGCACAGAACATCTGAAACACCACACACCTGAAGCACGACACACCTGAAGCACAGAACATCTGAAACACCACACACCTGAAGCACCACACACCTGAAACACCACACACCTGAAACACCACACACCTGAAACACCACACACCAGAAGCACCACACACCTGAAGCACCACACACCTGAAGCACCACACACCTGAAGCACCACACACCTGAAACACCACACACCTGAAGCACCACACACCTGAAACACCACACACCTAAAGCACCATATACCTGAAACACCACACACCTGAAACACCACACACTTGAAGCACCATACACCTGAAGCACCACACACCTGAAGCACCACACATCTGAAGCACCACACACCTGAAGCATCACACACCTGAAACACCACACACTTAAAGCACCACACACCTGAAACACCACACACTTGAAACACCACACACCTGAAGCACCACACACTTGAAACACCACACACCTAAAGCACCATACACCTGAAACACCACACACCTGAAACACCACACACTTGAAGCACCATACACCTGAAACACCACACACCTGAAGCACCACACATCTGAAGCACCACACACCTGAAGCATCACACACCTGAAACACCACACACCTAAAGCACCACACACCTGAAACACCACACACTTGAAACACCACACACCTGAAACACCACACACTTGAAACACCACACACCTGAAACACCACACACCTGATGCACCACACACTTGATGCACCACACACCTGAAGCACCACACACCTGAAGCACCACACACCTGAAGCACCACACACCTGAAACACCACACACCTGAAGCACCACACACCTGGAACACCACACACCTGAAACACCACACACCTGAAACACCACACACCTGAAGCACCACACACCTGAAGCGCCACACACCTGAAACACCACGCACCTGAAACACCACACATCTGAAACACCACACACCTGAAGCACCACACACCTGAAACACCACACACCTGAAGCACCACACACCTAAAACACCACACACCTGAAACACCACACACCTAAAACACCACACACCTGAAGCACCACACACCTAAAACACCACACACCTGAAACACCACACATCTAAAACACCACACACCTGAAGCACCACACACCTAAAACACCACACACCTGAAACACCACACACCTAAAACACCACACACCTGAAACACCACACACCTGAAGCCAGCGGTACACATGCTCTTCCGTTTGTTAGTGTATATTCTGAACAGTGAAAGTTTATTTTAAAACATATTTAAGGGACGAAGAAGTTTATGATTTTATAGAGGAACATTACATAAGTTGTACTCAAATGCACCAGGTCTTACTCTGGTACTTGTCTAACCAGCTTATAAAACTATCCAAGTAAATAACATCGATAACCCAAATAACCTTATCTAGGAGAAGTTTGACATAGATTTTTGTTTTGTACTGGAAAACTGATATCATAAATTGCTTGTTATACTGTTATGTGTTGAATAATGGCATAAATTGTCGCTACTACATGGTATATTTTACAGCATACCTTGGTTATTAGATTATTATTTTAAATTATATGTTATACAGATTACCAATATTTTGTAAGACATTATGTAGACCGAGCCACACTTAATCACCCAACTCGCCCATCAAAATTATGCTACACACGAGTAGATACGACTGATGTAACATGATTATGAATCTCTCATAACGCTTCCCTTACAATATATTCGTTCACTTTTTCAATTTTTGTCTTGTTTTTACAATATTGGATACAACATCCAAACGGTAATCAATTCATGTCTGGATTCATAAATCTACTTTTATATAGATACACAGAAAATACCGGCAACTAATTTTGTCAGCCAGTCACCATCTTTGTTCAAAACTGCGTTAAATCATTCGTGAAAATAGTCTATACTCCTTTGTTTACTGCATCTGGGTTGCCTGAAGTTATTTCTGCCTAATAGAGAGAGAGTAGAAGAACTTTTTTCCGCAATTTTACATGATAGATGAGGTGAATCTAAACAAAATTTAAAAAAGGATTTAGATCCCAGAACTTTGCTTTTGTGGTCAGGACACTTTTGGAACACTTTCAAGAAAGACTGGTGTAAAACTATTATGTTCTAGGGTTTTGCTTGACAAAGATAAAAACAGGGGCTCACAAACCAGCATTCAGTTCAACTCTGGCTACCTGAGAAGACACGTCAGAAGTGAAATGGCAGCTACTTGATCAAGTGGCTGCAATCATTCTCCAGATGCACTCTGCTACATATGTTATTAATTCATTAAGACAAGAGCAAAGAAGTTCTCTGAAACAGCATGTAAAAAATGAAGCTTACAAAGCATATTTTGTCATGCCAGTTGGGGACCCAGACAAGACCTGGGCGCCTCATGTTGCTTGTGAACATTGTAAGAAAACATTGGAAGGTAAGAAAGTTATTAGTTATATAAAGGGTAAAATCTTTAATTGGAACTTTTTTAAATGAAATGTATGTGACAGAAACTAATTCTTTTGTTTTTTACAGGATGGTATAGAGGAGAAAAAAGAGCCATGAAGTTTGCTGTTTCTAGAATATGGCGTGAAGCCACTGATCACTCAACCAACTGCTACTTCTGCCTGGTGGATCCTTCCAAACACTGAACTGGGAAAATACACATGGTATTTCTCATCCAGACCTTCCCTCTTCTATTGCACCAGTACCACACAGTACTGATCTTCCTGTACCTGCACCTCCAGAAAGAAGCCAACCGTCAGAAGAAGAAAGCAGCAAATCAGAAAATGAAGAGAACAGCGAACAAGACTATGATCTCACAGATGCAGTTGTTGGGAGGAATCCTTACTACCCAAACCAAACAGATCTCAATGATCTTATCAGAAATCTTGGTTTCAAGGCTCAAAGACTGGGACTTGGTGGATGAAAGTGTGCAAGTGACAAGCCAAAGAAAACGTCACCAACATTTCTCAAGCTTCTTCACTAATGAAGACAGGTTGTGCTATTGTAATGATGAATCAGGTCTATTTGATGCAATTGGAATTGCATATAATCCAGATGAGTGGAGACTCTTCATTGACAGCTCGTCCAGAAGCCTAAAAGCTGTACTTCTGTACAATGGAAACAAGTATCCATCTCTTTCCTTGGCTCATTCAGGGCATCTTAAGGAGGACTACAACAGTGTCAAACTTCTATTGGAAGCTTTGAACTATGATAAGTATGGCTGGGAGGTTATTGGAGACTTCAAAATGGTGGCATTTTTGATGGGACTCCAAGGAGGTTTTACCAAGTTTCCCTGTTATCTCTGTCACTGGGATATTACAGACAGAGCAGAACATTACCAGAGTAAGCACTGGCCTCAAAGGACTAAGTTCTCAGTAGGAAGACATAATACCAAACATGAACCATTTGTGGATCCTCAATAGGTTCTGTTCCCTCCATTACACATCAAGCTAGAGCTAATGAATCAGTTTGTTACAGCTCTTGACAAAGAGTCTGCAGCCTTCAAGTATCTTCAAGATTTATTTCCAGGCCAGGAGGCCTGGTCACAGTCCGGGCCACGGGGGCGTTGACCCCCGGAACTCTCTCCAGGTAAACTCCAGGAAGCTATCAGAGGCAAAGGTGAAGACTGGCATCTTCACTGGACCACAAGTCAGGAAAATCATGAAGTGCTCAGAATTTCCAAAGAAGCTCACAGAGAAGGAAAAGGATGCCTGGGAGAGTTCTGTTGCTGTAGCACAGGACCTTCTGGGCAACAACAAGGCTGACAGGTATGTGGGCCTTGTCAGATGGGCTGTAGGATATCCCCTTAGGTTCATATCCTTGATACTCATCTTGACAATTTCAAGGAGAATATGGGAGCATACTCAGAGGAGGAAGGGAAGCGCTTTCACCAAGATATAATAGACTTTGAACACAGATATCACTGATCTTATAATGAAAATATGATGGGGGACTACATTTGGGGGCTTTAAACGGGAAAGTGATTTGTTGCATTCTCGCAAATTTCGAAAAAAACTGCTCATTTTTAATTTTGTAAATATGTTTCAGAAAGTTTAAAATAAGATTTGTGTAAACTTTCTTTTCTTTATGTAAACTGTATTTATTTTATTATTTGTTTTCCTCTACATTCAAAACTAGCAAAAAATATTGAAATTTAGCTATTTTTTGTCAAAAATTTACCCTGTTAGCCACAAAAGTAAAATTTAAATGTAATAATGGGCATTTTCTATTGTTTTGCAATAAAAGGAGTTGGAAAATAACACTAACCAAGAAGAAAAATTATGTTACATAGTGTTACTCATCCTGTATAATGATTAATTCTTGCACAACTAATATTCCAGTAACCTAATACAATAAATCACTATTGGACCGAAAAATGTTCAACATTTTCCACACAAGGCATCACTTAGCAACCGAGTTGTCTGTGGACAAGCAAGGCATCATTGAGTAATCAAGATAACATTTGACAACTAACAGATTTCTGAACAACCGAGGCATCACTGTAACACGATGGCATCACTTGACAAACAAGGTATACCTACGAAACCAAGGCATTACGTAATAAGTCATTACTCGACAACCAAAGAAATACTGGACAACCAGAGGACCACTATACAGATTAGGAAGCGATGAACAACCAGGGCATCACTGAACAACCTAGACATCTCTGAAGAACTAAGGCATCATTGGACAGCCAAGGCATCAATAAACTACCAAGACATAACTGGAGAACTAAGGTATCACTGGAGAGCCAAGGCATCAAGGAACGACCAGGGAATCGATAGAGAACAAAGGATTCACAAGACAAGCAAGGCATCAAAAGCGACTAGGGCATCACAAGACATCCAAGGCATCACTAAAGATCTAAGGCATTACTGGACAACCATGGCATCTCTGGACAGGAACTTCCCCGTTCGTAACAATCTTCACAATATATGTTATTTGTTATTTTTTACCGCCTTCCAGAAAGCAGAGGCGCTTAACTGGACCGCGCTCCTCAATCTCTCGGACCATTAGGATCCAATCATGTAATAAAAGTGACTCGCTCGAGATCTGACAATAGCATAACGTAAGGGAAGACCGAACCTTTTTCTCTTTATAATTTGTTCCGATGTAACTCCTCTGATGAGACAGCTTTTCCCAGAGACTATTGAGTTTAGGATAATATATGGTATTGGAGACTATTGGAATTGTAAGGCGGCAGCAGTTAGACATACTCTACTTTATTGGGTATTGAAATGTTGTTAGGATTTCCAATAAAGCGATTAACAATGTTAAAGATGCACTGATAATGTCCGTACAAATTCTGTATACAGAGATCGAAATGATGAGCATACATTCCTCTGTTTATTTTTTGGGTGAATATATGTATAATGAGAAAACGAATTAAAATTCTTAATAAAACACAGGAATATTTTTGATCTATACAATCTAAGCATTGGAGAATAAGAAGTTTGATGGATGCAAAAAATTTAACCTTGGAGCCCATTTGACGGGAAAAAACGATTGTTATCTAGACAATGTGATTATGCACACACACACACACACACACACACACACACCAGGAGCTCTGACTCGACCCCCGCAACCTCAACTAGGTGAGTACAACTAGATGAGTACACACAGATGAGGATCAGGTAGGACTTCAAAGAGATCTGGACAGGCTGGACACGCGGTCCAGCAACTGGCTTGTCGAATTCAACCCCGCCAAATGCAAAGTCATGAAGATCGGGGAAGGGCAAAGAAGATCGCAGACAGAGTATAGGCTAGGTAGCCAAAGACTACTAACCTCGCTCAAGGAGAAAGATCTTGGGGTGAGTATAACACCGAGCACGTCTCCGGAGGTACACATCAACCAGATAACTGCTGCAGCATGTGGCGCCTGGCAAACTTGAGATTAGCGTTCGGATACCTAAGTAAGGAGTCTTTCAAGACACTGTACATCGGGTACGTCAGGCCCATACTGGAGTATGCAGCACCAGTTTGAAACCCACACCGGGTAAAGCATGTTAAGAAATTAGAGAAAGTGCAAATTTTTGCGACAAGGTTAGTTCCAGAGCTAAGGAGAATGTCCTACGAAGAAGGGTTAAAGGAAATCTGCCTGAGGGCACTGGAGGACAGGAGAGTTAGAGGAGACATGGTAACGACATACAGAATACTGCGTGGAATAGACAAGGTGCACAGAAACAAGATATTCCAGAGAGGGGACGCGGAAACGAGGGGTTACTCTGGAAGTTGAAGAAACAGATGACTCACAGGGATGTTAGGAAGTATTTCTTCAGTGGTCGGGAAGTGAAACAGTCTGGCGAGTGATGTAGTGGAGGCAGGAACCATACACAGCTTTAAGACGAGGTGTCATAAAGCTCGGGGAGCAGGGACAGAAAGGATCTAGTAGCATTCAGTGAAGACGCGGGGCCAGAATCTGAGTCTCGACTCCTGTAACCACAATTAGGTAAGTACAATTAGGTGAGTACACACACACACACACAAGAACGGAGGCCCAACGACAATATGAAAATGACATATGAGCGAAAGCCAAATCTGACCCGAAGCTGTTGTACAGCCACATCAGGAGGAGAATAATAGTAACAGTGAAGGACTAGGTAATCAGGCTGGGGAAGGAAAGAGGAGAGATCACATAAAACGACCGTGAAGTATGTGAGGAACTCAGCATGAGATTCAAAGAAGTGTTCACAGAGGACACAGAAGGGACTCCAAAAAGACGGAGATGTGGGGTACACCATCAAGTAACGGACACAATACATACAACCGAGGAAGAAGTGAAGAGGCTGCTAAGTGAGCTAGATATCTCAAAGTGGATGGGCCCAGATAACATCTCTCCATGCGCCCTGAGAGAGGGAGCAGAGGCACTATGTGTACCCCTAACAAATATATAATAATAATAATAATAATAATAATAATAATAATAATAATAATAATAATATCTTAAGTGCGTGTACACGGTATACAGGCCTAGCTGACATCAGTGACATACTACTATATAGAAAGCCCCTTGTTATGCTGAACATTTCGGGCAAATTAGGTAAGTGTCCCAGGATGCGACCCACCACAGTCGACTAACACCCAGGTACCCATTTTACTGATGGGGAACATAGACAACAAGTGGAAAGAAACACGCCCAATTTTTCTACTCTAGCTGGGAATCGAACCCAGGCCCTCGCCGTGTGAAGCGAGAGTTTTAACTACAACACATCTATTCAACACATCTATTGAAACAGGGCGACTACCTGAGGTATGGAAGACAGTAAATTAGTCCCAGTTTTTAAAAAAGGAGACGGACACGAAGCATTCAGCTACTGACCAGTGTCACTGACATGTGTAGTATGCAAAGTCATAGAGAAGATTATCAGGAAAAGAGTGGTAGAACACATGGAGAGGAATGAGCATATCATGAGCATATCATAGTTTCAGGGACGGAAAATCCTGTGTCACAAACTTACTGGAGTTCTATGACAGGGTGACAGGAGTAAGACAAGAGAGAAAGGGGTGGGTAGATTGCATTTTGATGGACTGTAAGAAGGCGTTTGACACAGTTCAACCCAAGAGATTAGTGCAAAGCTGGAGAACCAGGGAAGGATAACCGGGAACGCACTACAAATGATCAGGGAATACCTGTAAGGAAGACAGCAGCGAGTCATGGTACGTAGCAAGGTGTCAGAGTGGGCGCCTGTGACCAACAGGGTTCCACAGGGATCAGTCCTAGGACCGGTGCTGTTTCTGGTATTTGAGAATGACATGACGGAAGGAACAGACTCCAAAGTGTCCCTGTTTGGAGATGATATGAAGTTGATGAGAAGAATCCAATCGGACGAGGACCAGGCAGAACTACAAAGGGATCTGCACAGGCTACAGGCCGGGTCCAGCAACTGGCACCTGCACTTTAACCCCACCAAGTGAAAAGTCGTGAAGATTGGGGAAGGGCAAAGAAGACCGCAGAGGAAGTACAGGCTAGGGGGCCAGAGACTACAAACTTCACTCAAGAAAGGAGATATTGGGGTGAGTATAACACCCGGTACATCTACAAGTACATTCTACAAGATTGATGGACTGAACACATCGACTCCAGGCTGAGGGACTGATTACCTCATACTCCTCCTCTCCTTACGCCTTCCTCTTTGTATTGGACTGATGAAGCCACTGTGTGGCGAAACGTTTCCTGAATAAAGATTCCCATATGCTGCATAAGTGTCTCAATCTTCAACTTGTCGGTTTTTCAAACCATTCATCACATCTCCTGAGGAGCACATCAACCAAATAACTGCTGCAGCATATGGGCTCCTATCAAACCTAAGAACAGCATTCCGACAACTTAATAAGGAAACGTTCAGGACCCTGTACACCGTGTACGTTAGGCCCATATCTGAGTATGCGGCACCGGTTTGGAATCCACACTTAACCAAGCACGTAAGGAGACTAAAGAAAGTGCAACAAGAGTAGTCCCGGAGCAAAGGACCATGTCCTACGAGGAGAGGTTAAGGGAAGCCGACCTGTCGACACTGGAAAACAGGAGAGATAGGGGGGATATGATAACGACGTATAAAATGCTGAGAGGAATGGACAAGGTGGATAGAGACAGAATGTTCCAGAGATGGGACACAGCAACAAGGGGTCACACTTGGAAGTTGAAGACTCAGATGAATCCCAGTGATGTTTGGAAGCATTTATTCAGTCACAGAGTTGTCAGGGAGTGGAATAGTCTGGGAAGCGATGTAGTGCAGGCAGGATCTATGCATAGCTTTAAAAGGAGGTATGATGAAGCCATTGAGCAGGAAGAGTGACCCAGTAGCGGCCAGTGAAGAGGCAGGGCGAGGAGCTGCGACCTCTTCAACCACAACTAGGTGAGTACAATTAGGTAAGTATACACACACACACACACACACACACACACAAACACGCACACACACACAAACACACTCACACACACACACATTAAGCAGAGGTAAGATAAAGCTCACGGTTCATGGAGAGTGACCTGGTAGCGACCAGTGAAGAGGCGGGGCCAGGAGCTTGGACTCGACCCCTGCAACTTCAACTAGGTGAGTACATACACACACACACACACACACACACACACACACACACACACACACACACACACACACACACACACACACACACACACACAACCAAATAACTGCTGCAGCATATGGGCGCCTGGCAAACCTCAGAATAACTGCTGCAGCATATGGGCGCCTGGCAAACCTCAGAACAGCATTCCGACATCTTAATAAGGAATCGTTCAGGACCCTGTACACCGCGTATGTTAGGCCCATATCTGAGTATGTGGCACCAGTTTGGAACCCACACCTAGCCAAGCATGTAAAGAAACTAAAGAAAGTGCCAAGGTTTGCAACAAGACTAGTCCCAGAGCTAAGAGGTATGTCCTACGAGGAGAGGTTAAGGGAAATCAACCTGACGACACTGGAGGACAGGAGAGATAGTGGGGACATGATAACGACTTACAAAATACTGAGAGGAATTGACAAGGTGGACAAAGACAGGATGTTCCAGAGACTGGACACAGCAACAAGGGGACATAGTTGGAAGCTGAAGACACAGATGAATCACAGGGATGTTAGGAAGTATTTCTTCAGCCACAGAGCAGTGGAATAGTTTGGGAAGCGATGTAGTGGAGGCAGGATCCATACATAGCTTTAAGCAGAGGTGCGATACAGCTCATGGTTCAGGGAGAGTGACCTAGTGGCGACCAGTTAAAAGGCGGGGCCAGGAGCTTGGACTCGACCCCTGTAACCTCAACTAGGTGAGTACAACTAGGTGAGTACAACTAGGTAGTTATTAGCAGTAGGAATACTTAGGAAGCTAGGAAGTCCTCTCTCAATGTGAACAAGGAAAATGATAATAACCAGCAACAATTATTACGTAAATCCAGAAAGGGCAATAAGTGGAGAGAGTAGATAATTGGGAAAGATAAATGAGACTAAATTTGTGCCTACACGACGGATCTTTCAACCACACAACCTACCCCCCCTAACCCTCCCTCCCTCACACAAGCACACACACACAAGGGTAGACACACACACACACAGGGTAACAGGAATAATGAAAAAGCCAGGATGAGCCCATGGTTTACCCAAAGGTGCAGGGAGGCAAAAACCAAGTGTGCTAGGGAATGGAAGAAATATAGAAGGCAAAGGACCCAGGACAATATGGAGACCAGTCGTAGAGCCAGAAACGAATATGCACAGATAAGAAGGGAGGCCCAAAGACAATATGAAAATGACATAGCAGCGAAAGCCAAATCTGACCCAAAACTGTTGTACAGCCACATCAGGAGGAAAACAACAGTCAAGGACCAGGTAATCAGGCTAAGGAAGGAAGGAGGAGAGACAACAAGAAATGACCGTGAAGTATGTGAAGAACTCAACAAGAGATTCAAAGAAGTGTTCACAGAGGAGACAGAAGGGACTCCAGAAAGACGGAGAGGTGGGGCACACCACCAAGTGCTGGACACAGTGCACACAACCGAGGAAGAAGTGAAGAGGCTTCTGAGTGAGCTAGATACCTCAAAGGCAATGGGGCCAGATAACATCTCCCCATGGGTATTGAGAGAGGGAGCAGAGGCGCTATGTGTACCCCTAACAACAATATTCAATACATCTATCGAAACAGGGAGATTGCCTGAGGCATGGAAGACAGCAAATGTAGTCCCAATCTTTAAAAAAGGAGACAGACATGAAGCATTAAACTACAGACCAGTGTCACTGACATGTATAGTATGCAAAATCATGGAGAAGATTATCAGGAGAAGAGTGGTGGAACACCTAGAAAGGAACGATCTCATCAACAGCAGCCAACATGGTTTCAGGGACGGGAAATCCTGTGTCACAAACCTACTGGAGTTCTATGACATGGTGACAGCAGTAAGACAAGAGAGAGAGGGGTGGGTGGATTGCATTTTCTTGGACTGCAAGAAGGCGTTTGACACAGTTCCACACAAGAGATTGGTGCAAAAACTGGAGGACCAAGCAGGGATAACAGGGAAGGCACTACAATGGATCAGGGAATACTTGTCAGGAAGACAGCAGCGAGTCATGGTACGTGGCGAGGTGTCAGAGTGGGCACCTGTGACCAGCGGGGTCCCGCAGGGGTCAGTCCTAGGACCAGTGCTGTTTCTGGTATTTGTGAACGACATGACGGAAGGAATAGACTCTGAGGTGTCCCTGTTTGCAGATGACGTGAAGTTGATGAGAAGAATTCACTCGATCGAAGACCAGGCAGAACTACAAAGGGATCTGGACAGGCTGCAGACCTGGTCCAGCAATTGGCTCCTGGAGTTCAATCCCACCAAGTGCAAAGTCATGAAGATTGGGGAAGGGCAAAGAAGGCCGCAGACGGAGTACAGTCTAGGGGGTCAGAGACTACAAACCTCACTCAAGGAAAAAGATCTTGGGGTGAGTATAACACCAGGCACATCTCCTGAAGCGCACATCAACCAAATAACTGCTGCAGCATATGGGCGCCTAGCAAACCTCAGAACAGCATTCCGACATCTTAATAAGGAATCATTCAGGACCCTGTACACCGTGTACGTTAGGCCCATATTGGAGTATGCGGCACCAGTTTGGAACCCACACCTAGCCAAGCACGTGAAGAAACTAGAGAAAGTGCAAAGGTTTGCAACAAGACTAGTCCCAGAGCTAAGAGGTATGTCCTACGAGGAGAGGTTAAGGGAAATCAACCTGACGACACTGGAGGACAGGAGAGATAGGGGGGACATGATAACGACATACAAAATACTGAGAGGAATTGACAAGGTGGACAAAGACAGGATGTTCCAGAGATTGGACACAGTAACAAGGGGACACAGTTGGAAGCTGAAGACACAGATGAATCACAGGGATGTTAGGAAGTATTTCTTCAGCCACAGAGTAGTCAGTAAGTGGAATAGTTTGGGAAGCGATGTAGTGGAGGCAGGATCCATACATAGCTTTAAGCAGAGGTATGATAAAGCTCACGGCTCAGGGAGAGTGACCTAGTAGCGATCAGTGAAGAGGCGGGGCCAGGAGCTCGGACTCGACCCCCGCAACCTCAACTAGGTGAGTACACACACACACACACACACACACACACACATATAAATACACACACACATACACACATACATACATAAACACATACACACACACACACACACAAACACAAACACACACACACACACACACACACACACACATATATACACACACACACACACCACACACACACACACCACACACATACACACCACACATACACACCCCACACACACACACACACCACACACACACACACCACACACACACACGCCACACACACACCACACACACACACACACCACACATACCCCACACACACACACCACACACACCACACACACACACACACACACCACACACACACACGCACACACACACCCACAAACACACCCACCACACACCCCCACCCTCCACCACTTGACACAAACACGTACCCCCCCTCCCCTAACCACCTCTCCCCCTTCCCTAACCACCTCACCTTAGCCACCTACCCCTCCCCCAAACCACCTAACCCCTCCCCAAACCGTCTAACCCCCCCAACTACCTCCCTCCCTCCAATAACCATCCTCCCCCTCCCCCATAACCATCCATCCCCTCTCTCCCCCAAACCATCTAACCCCCTCCCCCAACTATCTCTACCCCTCCAATAACCATCCTCCCCCTCCCCCACAACCATCCATCCCCTCTCCTAACCATCTATTCCCCTCCCCCTAACCAGGATGAGGACAAGGGGCTCCAAGGACGAATCTGGGAGGGAGGAATGGGAGGTAGAGCTCAAAAAAAGGGAGGAAGACTGGGGAAGGAGACTAGATGAGCTGGAAAGGAAGATGGAAGAGAGGTTAGCAGCAGAATGCAGAAGGTGGAAGCAACAGGCCACAGCAGCAGAAATCAAGATAGAGAGATTAGAAGAGGAGCTGAGACATCTGAAACAGCACAGAGACAAAGATATTACAGAAGTAGCATCGGCAATGGCTACATCAAACACAGACAACAGGTCTGAAGGAAGCATGGAAACTAAACTGTATGCAGAGGTCCTGTCAAACCCACATGGGGCCAAAACAAAGACAGGGAGCACACTAGGACAGAATGAGAGGTTGGAAGACATTGAAGGAACTAGGACATGTGCAAGGACCTTACCAGATACCTGTGGGGGCCAGGAGCAGGTGAGCAGGAAGGATAAACCAAGAAGCATAGGGGCCATAACTAGGGAAGGGACTGAAGGAAGGAACACTCCACGGGAAGGAACTAAAACACATCAGAGGATGCAATGGGAGTCACAGTGGGAGGTGGAAAGGGAAGAGATCCGTGTTTGTCTATGGGCTAGACGAAGCTAAAGGGGAAACTTATGATGAAAGAAAGCAGGAGGAGAAAAAAGCGATTGAAGATATCATGAAGGTGATAGGCGAGGGGGACATGACCCAGGTGGCAAATTTTCGGAGAATTGGGTGGTTCACAAAGAAAAGGAATCGGCCTCTCAAAGTAATTTTCAAGGCAGAATCAACCCGAACCATGATCCTGCAGGAGAAAGCACGGCTGAGAGGCAAGCAGGAGTTCCGGAGTGTGTACCTCGATCGAGACAGAACACAGGACGAAAGGAAGACAATGAAAGAGAGAGTTCAAAAACGAAAGGAGAAATGGGAGGAAATGAAAAAGGAGAGCAGAATAACCCAGGATCAAATGGAAGGACAAGCGCACCCCCCAGAAACACCTGCAGAAGGACTCCAGCCACGACACCCCCAAGGCAACTGAACAATCCAAACCAACCATCACACACCGATCCCTCTGTTTCCACCCCCTGCACCACAGTTACAGTATTAGAACAGAAGTTGAAGGTTTGGTACACAAATGCAGATGGATTAACGAATAAACATGAGGAATGGCAAGAAAGAATCAATGAGAAGTCCCCAGACATCATAGCAGTTACAGAAACAAAACTCACGGAGACAATAACAGATGCAATCTTCCCACCAGGATACCAGATCATGAGGAAAGATAGAAGGGGCAGGGGGGGAGGTGGGGTTGCTCTGCTCGTAAAAAACAGATGGAAATTCGAGAAAATGGAAGGAATAGATGAGACGGGAGAAAGAGACTACATAGCAGGTACACTTCAGTCTGGGGAACACAAAGTGGTCATTGCAGTGATGTATAATCCACCACAGAACTGCAGGAGGCCAAGAGAGGAATATGAAGAGAGCAACAGAGCAATGGTGGACACACTTGCTGAGGTGGCAAGAAGAGCTCACTCCAGCAGAGCAAAGTTGCTGGTTATGGGGGATTTCAACCACAGGGAGATTGACTGGGAAAACCTGGAGCCACATGGGGGTCCCGAAACATGGAGAGCCAGGATGTTGGACGTGGTGCTGGAAAACCTCATGCACCAACATGTTAAGGACACTACCAGAGTGAGAGGGGAGGATGAACCAGCAAGATTGGACCTTGTGTTCACCCTGGGCAGCTCAGATATTGAGGACATCAAGTATGAGAGTCCCCTAGGAGCTAGCGACCACGTGGTTCTGTGCTTTGAATACATAGTAGAGCTGCAAGTGGAGAGAATAACAGGAGTTGAATGGGAAAAGCCTGACTATAAAAGAGGGGACTACATAGGGTTGAAGAACTTCCTGCGGGAGGTCCAGTGGGACAGAGAACTGGCAGGAAAGCCAGTAAATGAAATGATGGAATATGTAACAACAAAATGCAAGGAGGCAGTGGAAAGGTTTATTCCCAAGGGCAACAGTAACAACGGGAAGACCAGAACGAGCCCCTGGTTTACCCGACGGTGTAAGGAGGCAAAAACAAAGTGCAATAGAGAATGGAAAAAGTACAGAAGGCAGAGAACACACGAAAATAGGGAGATCAGTCGCAGAGCCAGGAATGAGTACGCACAGGTAAGGAGGGAGGCCCAGCGACAGTATGAAAATGACATAGCATCGAGAATCAAGACTGACCCGAAACTGTTGTATAGCCACATCAGGAGGAAGACAACAGTCAAAGACCAGGTGATCAGATTAAGGACAGAAGGTGGAGAACTCACAAGAAATGATCAGGAGGTATGTGAGGAGCTGAACAGGAGATTTAAGGAAGTTTTTACAGTAGAGACAGGAAGGGCTGTGGGAAGACAGCACAGAAGGGAACATCAAGAGGGAATATACCAACAAGTGTTGGATGACATACGAACAACTGAGGAGGAGGTGAAGAAGCTCTTAAGTGACCTTGACACCTCAAAGGCGATGGGACCGGACAACATCTCCCCATGGGTCCTTAGAGAAGGAGCAGAGATGCTGTGCGTGCCTCTAACCACAATCTTCAACACATCCCTTGAAACTGGGCAACTACCTGAGAAATGGAAGACAGCTAATGTAGTCCCCATATTTAAGAAAGGAAACAGAAACGAGGCACTAAACTACAGACCTGTGTCTCTGACATGTATTGTGTGCAAAGTCATGGAGAAGATTATCAGGAGGAGAGTGGTCGAACACCTGGAAAGGAACAAGATTATAAATGAAAACCAGCATGGGTTCATGGAAGGCAAATCTTGTATCACAAACCTCCTGGAGTTTTATGACAAGGTAACAGAAGTAAGACACGAGAGAGAGGGGTGGGTAGATTGCGTTTTCCTAGACTGCAGGAAGGCCTTTGACACAGTTCCCCACAAGAGATTAGTGCAGAAGCTGGAGGATCAGGCGCACGTAAAAGGGAGGGCACTGCAATGGATAAGGGAATACCTGACAGGGAGGCAGCAACGAGTCATGGTACGTGAAGAGGTATCACAGTGGGCGCCTGTTACGAGCGGGGTCCCACAGGGGTCAGTTCTAGGACCAGTGCTATTTTTGATATATGTGAACGACATGATGGAAGGAATAGACTCTGAAGTGTCCCTGTTCGCAGATGACGTGAAGTTGATGAGAAGAATTAAATCGGACGAGGATGAGGCAGGACTGCAAAGAGACCTGGACAGGCTGGACATGTGGTCCAGCAACTGGCTTCTCGAATTCAATCCAGCCAAATGCAAAGTCATGAAGATTGGGGAGGGGCAAAGAAGACCGCAGACAGAGTATAGGCTAGGTGGACAAAGACTACAGACCTCACTCAGGGAGAAAGACCTTGGGGTGACCATAACACCGAGCACATCACCGGAGGCACACATCAACCAAATAACCGCTGCAGCATACGGGCGCCTGGCAAACCTGAGAATAGCGTTCCGATACCTTAATAAGGAATCGTTCAAGACACTGTACACTGTGTATGTTAGGCCCATACTGGAGTATGCAGCACCAGTCTGGAACCCACACCTGGTCAAGCACGTCAAGAAGTTAGAGAAAGTACAAAGGTTTGCAACAAGGCTAGTCCCAGAGCTCAAGGGAATGTCGTACGAGGAAAGGTTAAGGGAAATCGGACTGACGACACTGGAGGACAGAAGGGTCAGGGGAGACATGATAACGACATACAAGATACTGCGGGGAATAGACAAGGTGGACAGAGATAGGATGTTCCAGAGAGGGGACACAGGGACAAGGGTCACAACTGGAAGCTGAAGACTCAGACGAGTCACAGGGACGTTAGGAAGTATTTCTTCAGTCATAGAGTTGTCAGCAAGTGGAATAGCCTAGCAAGTGAAGTAGTGGAGGCAGGAACCATACATAGTTTTAAGAAGAGGTATGACAAAGCTCAGGAAGCAGAGAGAGAGAGTCTCGATGCAACCCAGATAGTACAATTAGGTGAGATCAGTGTAAGAGGCATAGAGAAATTTATGAGGAGAGTGGTGGGGCCAGGAGCTGAGTCACAAACATCTCTATGACAGGGTGACCCTGCGAAACCACAAGTTAGAAATTAGTGAGCTGGAGGACCACATACCTGTCAGGTAGACAACAGCGAGTCATGGTACGTGGCGAGGTGTCAGAGTGGGTGCCTGTAACGAAAGAGGATCTTGGTGTGTGTATAACACTGGGCACATCTCCTGAGGTGCACATCAACCAAATAACTACTGCACCATACGGGTGCCTGGCGAACCTAGGAACAGCACTCCGACATCTAAATAAGGACTCATTCAGGACCTTGTACACTGTGTACTTTAGGCCCATATTGGAATGTGCAGCGCCAGTTTCGAACCCTCACCTAACCAAGCATGTTAGGAAACTAGAGAAAGTGCAAAAGTTTGCAACAAGACTAGTCCTGGAGCTAAGGGGTATGTCCTACGAGGAGAGGATAAGGGAAATTGACCTGACGACACATAAAATACCGAGAGGTATAGACAAGGTGGACAGAGACAGAATGTTTCAGAGATTGGACACAGCAACAAGGGGTCACAGTTGGAAGTTGAAGGCTCAGATGAACTACAAAGATGTAAGGAAGTATTTCTTCAGTCACAGAGTTGTCAGGAAGTGGAATAGCCTGTTTGGTGATGTAGTGGAGGCAGGATCCATATATAGCTTTAAGAAGAGGTATGGTAAATCTCACGGAGCGGGTAGAGTGGCTGAGTAGCGGACAGTTCAAGAGGCGGGTCCAGGAGCTGTGAATCGACCACCGTAACTAACTAGATGAGTACACTCATGTACACACTTAAAACTAGATGCATTTCCATTCCTGTACGATCCATCAAAAGGTATCCCTGTTTGCATAACTGCAGGCCTTGGTAGGTCAATGCACGCGAGAATGTTGGTGTACAGAGTGAATCAGATTTGTCATTCTCAGATTAACACATGGACATTAATATATCAGTTTTTTCAATAAAAATGTCAAATGAAGACATTCACAGCTCTAAACTAAATAAAATCTTCCCTAAGAAAGACTAGTATCAAAATCCAAACTGAAAAAGAATTTTCTGAAGCGGCTTAGAATTTTCATTATTAAGTTATCAGAGTTGAAGAAAGAAAGAAATTAGAAGAGTTAGCAGGTTCGAATCCTTCTGAAACATAATGTTTGTAAATAATTTCTCCAGACTGCGATTTTTAAGCTTTCCAAAATCACTTTCAAAGTTTACTGCTTGCCGCAGCATTTGATGAAATAACTTATGATAACTTATTCAAGCCTAATATCACAAGGTATTTTTTTCTTGGGGTGGTTTAAGGGAATCTACATTAATCGAGTAGCTGTACTGAAGAAAGTGGTCCAATCAAAAAAAAATATATAACTATTTGCTCAATATAGGAAAAGGAGCATAATCTGAAGAACTCAATGATAATTGGGTGAAAGGGAAGTCATAAGATTAGGTGTGAACAATAGCCTTTATGTGCAATATATATGTATAGTTGTGGAAAAAAATTCTTCAACTCGCACTGCTAAGCAGAGGTGAGATCTAGCAACTCTGAGGTTGTAAACAATGGAGTGAAAGCTATTTTTATGAAGGTATTCAAGCAACTTATAATGACAATGGTGGCTGATTGAGAAAATTAATTACCAGTATTTTTCCAAGTATGTATATAAATATATGTTTATTAATTAAAACCCTTCGTCGCGCAGCGGCGAAAATTTTCTTGCTTAAACACGTGCAAGTTTGTGCATGTCATCCTACATGCGCCGTGCATCTGGATTCCCGTTCTTTAATTCTAACCAATCACAAGCCTTCCCTGAGTCGCTTCAGGTAAGTGGTGATGGCGTTTGCCGCCTTCCCATTGGTTGAGAGAACAAAACATAAACATTTGTGGCTTGGCGTCGCCCAGAGTGGGTTTTTTCCATCCAGTGTCACTAATATACTCTTGGATTTTACCCTCTACAATGTCGGTAAGTACTGATTGTTGTGTTTAATGTGTACATGAATAGTTTAGGCATATTTTGATATATACATAAAGTCCGTGTGAAGCATAATGTGAGTGTAGCATGCAGTTGAAAAAAGTGCAACAAAGCACGAAAGTTTTCGTTGCTGCCCTAGAAGTGACATAGTACAATTTCAGTAAAATAAATATTTATAAAAAAAATTCTATTGCATATATAAATTCTGTAGTGGTTTGGATCTATACAGAAGGTTTTTATTGTCCTTCCAGATCAATGAGAAATTGTTTTATGGAGAGCCCTCCAGCACCAGACAGTGACTCAGAACCGGAGGTAGATGACCCAGAATTGCTGGATAGTGGCGATGAATACTTGCCACCAGATGCAGAAGTGTCAAGTGATGATTAGGAGGAAGAAAGGCCAGCCAAAAAGCAGAAATTAGCGAAGAAAAAGAAAGGTATTACGATCGAGGAGTACCCTGATGAGGAAGATATTTATGAAGATATTGCTCTTCAAGGTCCATCTCAGTGGTCCCAGGTTGACCTCAAAAATGATCCTTTGCCGGCATATGAACATGAAAAGCCTCTTGAAATTAGGTCTCCATATGAATATTTTCGTATTTTCTGTACTCCGAACATGATAGATAACATAGTATATCAAACAAATTTGTATGCCAAGCAAAAAAACATAAATAATAATTTTGTAACAAATTCTGAATAGATCATGAGGTTCACAGGTATTTTGTTGTTCATGGGTATTGTTCCATTACCATCACTCGAAGACTATTGGAAAAGTGCATTTAGGATCCCCCAGGTTGCAGAAGCTATGGGGTCTAAGAGGTTTAGGCTACTTAGACGTACTATTCATTTCAATGACAACACACAAAAGGATAATGACAGATTCCACAAAGTAAGGCCTCTTTACGCTGCACTAACTAATGCTTGCTTGAAAGTTCCAGCTACACCCAAGCAATCTATTGATGAAGTCATGGTTGGTTTCAAGGGTAAAACAGCTGGAAACCAAAGGCAGTACATCAAAACCAAACCAGATAAGTGGGGTTTCAAACTTTTTGTCGTGCAAGTGAAGATGGAATCATACATGATATACTCGTGTATTAAGGCACACCAACTTTTAACAGCCATCCCATAAAGCTTCCACAGGAAGAAACTGAACTTCCAATAAGTTCAAAGATTGTTCTGGCACTTGCAGCAACTATGAACAAGACCAACACATCAGCAATCTATGCTGACAATTTCTTTTCAAGTCTACCTTTGGTCAAGGTACTAAGAGGTAAGTATAACTGCAGATACACTGGAACAGTACGTGAAAATAGATGTGGTAAGCCAGATCTGATGCCTGTCAAACAAATGGAAAGGAATACTGTGGACAGTGGCACTTTTAGCTTCAAAAACAATGATGGTGTCCTTGTTATAAGATGGAAGGACAACAAAGTTGTGACTTTTGTGACAAGTGATGTTGGGGTCAATCCTGGGAGTCTTGTTGAAAGATATAACAAGGCTACAAAGAACAAAAACCACTGACAGTGCCCTGCAGTCATCAAGAACTATAATGCACACATGGGAGGTATTGACAAAAGTAACATGTTGGTGCATCTGTACAGAACACCAATGAAATCTAAACGTTGGTATATGCGGCTGTTTGTCTATGTTCTTGATCTTGCTGTTGTGAATGCATGGCTTCTGTACTGCTGTGATTCTCGAGCACTAAATACCAAGTGTATGGCACTTAAGTATTTCAGGAATGATATCTCTGTCACTGCAAGGTCAAGAGGACAAAAGTTTAGAGACGGCACCGTAAGAACATCTACAAGACCTTTACCAAGTAATTCACTATATACTTCCAATGGTGTCAGCATAGTGAAAGCTCTGCAGGGCCAACGTGCAGAAAGGCCTGATGACAGTGTTAGGCTTGACAGAACTCTAAACCACTTGCCAATGGCAGGGAAAAAGCCGCTTAGTTGCAAGTATTGCAACAACTCGAAGAAATTTGTCACATCCTCATTCCAATGCTCTGTATGCAAAGTAAATCTGTGCATAAAGAGTAATAGAAATTGCTTCAGCGACTACCATACTATCAATTAGCAATATAGAATAATTGGTGTTCCTCATGAATCTCAGGAATATGGAACTTGAAAGTTTTATCCCTTTGCAATGTGCCCACGTTGCTATTTGTTTCATTTTTATATTTTTCTAATACATACAAACTGTTTTGATACAAGTTCCATTTATGTTTTTGATATTGTCTGTTTGTATAATAAATTTAAAAAATAGTTATTGGGTGTTTTATTAACAATTGCAAGTTGAAACATTCAGATTTATACTCCCTATGTCGGGCAAGGGCAGAAATTTTCGCCCTACGGAGATTAGCAATTGCTGAAAACTAACCATCAGAATTCCATTTATATGGGCTCATTGACCTTATATTGAGTTACTCTATCCACTATTGGGAGTTCAGTTCGAATTTCTAATTTTATCGCCATTTGCCCCATAAAGGGTTGCAGACATGAATTAATTACTTTGGCATAATATATGTAATATTATAAAACCATAAAAAGTGTAATAACAGGTGACCGAATATAGTGAAAGAGACTTGTTATGACGACAGATCTATAATCGTCATATATCATTTATAGCTACTCAAGTGAGGCATAATTTTTATGTACAGGTTGAGTGATTATGTGAGGCTCGGTCGACAAAATGTCTTACAGAATATTGGTAATTTGTATTATATAGAGTTGATAATAATACCACTACTAATCAAGTTGGCCTGTATAATAAACTATGTTGAAAATGCTCTTATGCTATTATTCAACTCACACACACACACACACACACACACACACACACACACACACACACACACACAAACATATATATGTATATATATACACTATATATATATATATATATATATATATATATATATATATATATATATATATATAAATATGTCGTGCCGAATATGTAAAACTGGTCAATTAGCAAGAACTCATACGTTTAAAGATATATTCTTTTCATTAATGTTGATGTAAAAATTTATAATTTTGCACCAAAAGAATCTTAGAAAACTTACCTAACCTTATTATAACAAGCGCAATTTATTTTAGCCTAACCCAACTAAATATATTTTAGATTTGTTTACAATAATTTAATACTAAACAAACACAGTGAAATATATTTTTTTCGTTAGGTTCAGAATGATTTTGGCGAAATTATTGCATACATAAATTTTCGCTTGTCCTACATGGCAAGATGAGCGTTGTTATTTAAGCCAAGATCGCAAGTTCTGCCTATTCGGCACGACATATATATATATATATATATATATATATATATATATATATATATATATATATATATATATATATATATATATATATATATATATATATATAATGTCGTGCCGAATATGTAAAACTGGTCAATTAGCAAGAACTCATTTAAAATTAAGTCCTTTTTAAAATGTTCTCTTATACGTTTAAAGATATATTTTTTCATTAATGATAATGTAAAAAATTTTAATTTTGCACCAAAAGAATCTTAGAAAACTTACCTAACCTTATTATAACAAGAACAATTTATTTTAGCCTAACCTAACTAAATATATTTTAGATTTGTTTGCAGTAATTTAATACTAAACAAACACAGTGAGATATATTTTTTTCGTTAGGTTCAGAATGATTTTGGCGAAATTATTGCATACACAAATTTTCACTTGTCCTATATGGCAAGATGAGCGTTGCTATTTAAGCCAAGATCGCAAGTTCTGCCTATTCGGCACGACATATATATATATATATATATATATATATATATATATATATATATATATATATATATATATATATATATATATATATATATATATATATACCCTGAGGTATGTTTATTGTCTTCCCGAAGATGAGGGTCCCCAGTAAAGTTCTAGAGGTGGTACCTCCCTGCATATATATATATATATATATATATATATATATATATATATATATATATATATATATATATATATATATATATATATATGTCTTGCCGAATATGTAAAACTGGTCAATTAGCAAGAACTCATTTGCAATTAAGTCCATTCTAAAATTTTCTCTTATATGATTAAAAATATAATTTTGCACCAAAAGAATCTTAGAAAACTTACCTAACCTTATGATAACAAGCGCAATTTACTTTAGCCTAATCCAACTAAATATATTTTTTGTATGTTTACAATAATGTAATAGTAAACAAGTACAATGAAATATATTTTTTTCGTTAGGTTCAAAATGAGCAAGATGAGCGTTGCTATTTAAGCCAAGATCGCAAGTTTTACATATTCGGCAAGACATATATATATATATATATATATATATATATATATATATATATATATCTATATATATATATATATATATATATATTAGTGTGTGTGTGTGTGTGTATGTATCATTTACCAAACTGCGGCAGGCCAGGGTTCGACCCCACGACAACACAACACAACGTACATGTCATCTTATCCACTCAGCCATCGATCCTACAAAGATCAAACGCCTAGCAGAGCTAGGTGTTTTTCGTGATTCGAGGACTCCTCCTGTTTAAATACTCGCCTCCACAAGCAATCTATATAGCAATGAAACCACGGTACAAGTGTCACCTTATTCACTCAGCCATCGATCCTACAATAGGGAATGAAATCATTCATTAATAACCCTTAAACTGTCCAAACGTAAATCTACGTTTTTTCAACATTTGAAAGTATGTAAAAAAAACGTAAATCTTCTTTTTCTTTTTTTACATTTGAAAGCGTTTAAAAAAACTTTGATCTACATTTTTTTTGTTATATTTGAAAATATGTAAAAAAAGTAGATCTACTTTCGGAGCACTACGTATGTGAATGTAGATCTGTTTGGACAGTTTAAAGGTTAACAATTAGATAAAAACATAAACAATAGTGAGAAAGTTAAACATGACCAGAGAAGATTAATAACGAATCTATGTATAATATAAATTAAACTGTACATATGATAGTAATAAAAACAGAACGAATTGAGAATGTGTGAGAAATACTTATGTCTTTTAATGAATGAGAAGCAGTTCAATATGGGTAGCAGGAACGTGCCTGCCGAATCCACATTCATGAGTATCTTTAGCATGTAGTGAAACATCTACATAGTAATTATGTTGGTAAAATTATGAACAGTATATTAGGTTAAAAGGCACATGTGTGACTAATGTGACACATGTGACCATTTACCTAAGATATTACATGGGACTAGGAGAATAAGGACAATATGATAAAAGTCCCCGATTTTCGTTTTGCAGATTATAATGGTCTTAGGGAACACTTGTATAGTCTTGACTAGTGATATCTTGCGATCTCAAGACGTGACTAGTATGTTCTCCGTTCGTAGCTACCTGAGACTGTGATGATGGCTTCCCTCGACTATGAGAAGCAGTATCTCCGGCTTAAGACAGAGTTAATGGAAGCAAGAAGAGAAATTCGACGCCTAAAGGGTATGTGCAAGGATTATCCCCGGAACAGCATCGTCCATGATCGGACCAACGAAAGGATGCTAGTTGGAACTAAAGGAACGAAGCTGAAGGTCCAGGAGACTGCTGTTAAAAACAGCAACTATTTTTCCTTATTAGCAAATGTATGTGAATCGACCATCCAAGACCATTCACCGAAGACAGTTCCAACAAAGACCACTGTTAAGGACCAAGTGAAGCCAGCCAGTGAAGACATCTCTACAAAGACAGTCGAGAAAGTCATGCACATTTCCAGTCAAGGTATGAACATCGTTTTAGTTGGATACAGTCAGGTCAAGGTTATATTTAGATAGGGCCTTTTGCCTTAGAGATAGAAAGAGGAGGCAGAGGGTGTGTTTTCCTGTGGCTGAGGTGGAGGACATTATTGGCCATCCAGACATCATGGGAGCAATCCTATTATTTGTCTCAGTGCTGGAGGCAACGATGTTGGCAGATGTAGGAGTGAGGAACTAATTAGCAGGTATAGGTCACTGATAGACATAATTAGGAAGAAGGAAGACCTGCGATATGTGGCATTGTGCCGATGAGAAAGGAGTTGGAAGTGAATGGTTGTCCTAGGCAATTGGTGTCAAGTGGTGACTGGACAAACACTAAGTAAAATGCAGTAACATTCATAGACAATCATATAAAATTCATAAAGTCAAATATATGATAAAGTTTATTACGGTCAAACTGGTAAAAGTCTTAGAAGGTTAAAACAACGTAAATACAGCATTAGAAGTGGACTAGATTCTAATGCTCTGTTTACTCATGTGAGAGATTTTAACCATCCAACTGATTTTCAAAAAGCTGAGAAGATTGTATCTAGAAAGAAAATGGTCAACAGGAATATAACAGAATCGTGTTTCATAAAATTAGTTTTGAAAATATGAATATTGCTTTTGTTTATATAAATTTGATTCATTTATAATTAATAAAGCAATTTGGATCCAATTTAAGATACATTAGGCAATTTTTTGGGTAGAATATAAGCTGTGTTTCACTGATCACTGACTACCTACCTACATAATCATAAAAAGTCAGGTGTTGTTGGGGGTGGCAGCGAGGTGTAGTCTCGTCCTTATATGCCTTCCTGTTAATCTTTTACCGAATAGCTAAAACTTGAGATTTTGGCTTAAATAGCAATGCTCTTCTTGCCGAATAAGGAAAGCGAAAATTTGTGTATGCAATAATTTCGCAAAAATCATTCTGTACCAGTCGAAAAAAAAGAATATTTCATTGCGTTTGTTTATTATTAAATTATTTTAAAGTTATGTGAAGGAAAAGTTCATTAGATTGAAGTGGTGGAACTATGAATGAATGGTGGTGGAAGTTATTTGGACAGTATGTTTGTTCTGTTAGGTTGGTGCGTCGTTCCCGCTATCCCCACCTCCCGTTCTCCACCCGGTGGGAGGTGACGAGTGTCCCTCCGACAGGTTGTAGTCATTTGGCTTTGGGCTAACATCAAATCTGTAAGAATTCATTCCACTCTTGTTTAATTTATTGTGTGTTTGGGTTAATTTGGTTTAAACAAGAACTTCACTCTTGTTTACATTTGTTTCTCTAATTCTTCCTGTCTTGATTTGGACTTAAATAGTGTAAGGTCATCATTTAATCCTCACCATTTCTTTTAAATGAAGTACGCTTATCTGAGTGATTTCTAGACTGGTATCTAATTTTGGATTTCTTTATTTTAGCCTTGATTGTGTGATGTAGATCAACTGAGGTCACAGGCTGATCTCACTAACCAATGTAAATTGTCACACCCCTTGTCTTAGCAGGGAAGTGTGATAAAGGAGGAAGATGTCTGGTGTCGTAAATCTCAGGTCTTTTGTTCTTGACGGCGAAATCTACCTTTGGTGTGAAAATACATGGTGTGACCCATGGAGGGTAAACCCCCAAAACCTGGGCTTAAGGGGGCATGCAGGCAGGAGATTCTGGCAGAGCTCTGGCCTGTGTGCAGAGCTCTGAGAAGGAGATTCTGGCAGAGCTCTGTCCTGTGTACAGAGCACTGGCCTAGAGATTCGGACGAAGCTGCTGCCTGTGTGGAGAGCTCTGGGAAAAGGCTGCTGGAGAGTCTCTGGGGAAGATTCTTGGAGACACTGGGCAGAGTATTGGCTTGGAGCAGTGCTCCTTCTGTGTGGGACTTGGGACTTGGGACTTGTGGTTGCCGTCTGACATGGTTCCTGTGGCGAACTGTACACTGAATTTATATTGTAAGAAAATATTCCGTTTCGTCAGTTAAATTGTAACCCTTTTCTCATTGTTTATGTACAATTCCCATTTATCTAACTCAACAGTGTTCTTGTCTTCACAAATATATTAATGTACAAGGACATAATAATATACTGTGTTTGAGTGGAATAATATATTCACTATCTCTGTTATTTCTTATTCTTATACTTTATTTTATTTATATAAGGTGGAGTGAGTGAAGGGTGAGCGAGGTATATGGCAGAGGGTAGAGTTAATGAGAGGTGATGGCGTAGTCACAAGTGACCTCACATTACCTCAACTCCTGTAACTCGTCTCACCTCTCCTCCCACTCCTCCCTGTATATTATTATTCCCAAATTATACTTTCGCTTCATTACCCCTCCCCACATGACATGGTGTCTAAGCGGTGGTGATGCTACCATTTGCTAACATATTTTGTGTGTAAAATTCAAATATCTGTGTGATATTATGACCCAAGTGACCAAGCTGACCTTTTTGACCGCAGGTTTGAATAATTGTGCAGGTGCAGGATTAATATATTTGATGGAGTTGTGTGTTGGCTTGAGATAAATGGTGCAAAATATGAGAGTTTAGGTGAGACTTTTGGGAGAAACAATTACTGGCCGAAATTGAATATTTACAGAGAAACGAAAAGTCAACCAGCCCGACCTAGAAGAATCCCCCACTGAAGAGCTGCCTCTTAATGTTATCCACCTGATGTGCCCCAGTTGCTGTATTGCTGTCCTGGTCTGTCATCCATTGTAGCGGGTGTCTGTGAGTGTTACCCACTGTCTGACCATCACTTACTGGCTGCGAGCTACCAGCAGTTGATAGGGATGACTGACCGCACTGCTGTTAATGACCTGAAGAAACCTCACCTCACCTCGAGCATCTGACCATAATCAGGTGCTGCTGATATCGGCTGCTGGTGATGCTGGGTCTACTGAGGTGGTGCTGTTTGCTGCTCTGACACTGCCATGCTGTGATGCTGCCATACTGTGGGCGTGCTGCCATGCTGTGAAGCTGTGGTGCTGCCGTGCTGTGATGCTGTGGCTGTGATGTGGCCATACTGCGAAGGTGTGGCCATACTGCGAAGGTGTGGCCGTGCTGCGAAGGTGTGGCCGTGCTGCGATGCTGTGGCCGTGTCGTGAAGCGGCGATGGTGTGGCCGTGCTGCGATGCTGTCTAGCATGGGGGAGATGATGGCAGTGATGGTGCAGTGGTGTATGAGTGATTCTGGCTGGTGTGCCAGGACAGGAGAGTCTGCTATTAAGGAGCTGCCATCCTCGATGTGAAAGGATGCGAGCCATAGTGATGGAATCCAGCTGCTGGGACCATCGTGCTGTCATAGGTTGTATGGAGCTGAATACTGTCATGCTGGCCAACCTGTACGACCGGTATGCGTGGATGTCCTGCCAGCCATGAGAGACAATTAAGAGTGTGAGATGTTTCCAGCCTACTTCGACTTGGCAGAAGTGTTAGTGTTACCTGTGTGGGATAAGGCAACCTTGGAAACGGTGAAGTGATTATGACCGCCTTGTTTTATGAGGCCAGTGAATCCTAGTCGTGGCACAGGATGATGGTGGGTCTCGGCTGCGATGCCTGTCCTATCTCGACTTTCAGATGTTGAAGTGTGTATGTGAAAGTGTGTTGAAAATGTGACCTTTGTGGTCGTGAAGTGGTCCAGTTGCAGTTACTTGAAAGAATGCTACCCGTAGGAGCGGTTTTCCACGCCAACGAAGTCCAGAGAGATTTGGCCCAATGGTTAACATGCAAGGGTGACTAGTACCGACTAGTGCATTTCTAGTAGAAGTAGGGAAGGTACTGGAGCCAGATATTTACTTTTAATGAGAAATGACGGGTAAGGAGGCTTTGAACCAGAGAGTAACTGTTATGCTGTTTAACTGCAAGTTGTACTAATCATGATGCCTTGCGGTAGTTGAGAAGGCTGAGGGAACTATATGTAGTTGAATAATTTTGTTATTATGTTATGTGTAATTTAGTCTTTGTATTGTAATTAAATTAAAAGGTTAGGATTAAAATAGTCAAATAACTTTGGACAAACTTTCCTAGTTCTCAAATATTTTAAACTGGGGAAGAAAGGGGGATGTGATGTAGGTCAACTGAGGTCACAGGCTAACTTCACCAACTAGTGTAAATTGTCACACCCTTTGCCTTGGCAGGGAAATGTGATACTGGAGGAAGATGTCTGGCTGCCCAAATCTCAGGTCTTTTGTTCTTAACGGCGAAATCTACATTTGGAGTGAAAACACATGATGTGACCCATGGAGGGTGAACCCCCAAAACATGGGGGTTAAGGGGGGATGCAGGCAGAAGATTCTGGCAGAGCTCTGGTCTGTGTGCAGAGCTATGGGAGAAGACTGCTGAAGAGTCTCTGGAGGAGACTGTTGGAGACACTGGGCAGAGTACTAGCTTGGAGCAGTGCTCGTGCTGTGTAGAACTTGGGACCTGTGACTACAGTCTGACTTGGTTGCTGTGGTAAAATGTACCTTATATTGTAAGTAAATACTCTGTTTCGTCAATTAAATTGTAACCCTTGTCTCACTGTTTATGTACAATATCCATTTATCTAACTCAATAGTGTTCTGTTCCCAAATATATTAATGTACAAGGATTTAATAATAAACTGTGTTTGAGTTTATAAGTATATTCACTGTCCCCATTATTACTTATTCGTATACTTAATTTTATTTATATAAGGTGGCTCGAGTGAAGAATGAGCGAGGTATTTGGCAGTGAATAGAGTTAATAAGAAGTGATGGTGTAGCCATCAGTGACCTCACATTACCTCCACTCTTGTCACTCGACTCACCTCTCCTCCCACTCCTCCCTTTACATTATTATTCCCCAATTATATTTTCTCTCCCTTACCCCCCTATATGACAAATGTCGGCTTGGGTCATCAGACACAGGCGAGATTAGTGGGGCAGCACGGATCTTGAAAATATCGTGGCATTATCAAGGAACTAGTTCCTGGATAATGTGAGAAGTCACGAAAACGCTTGGAATTTCACTATTCTTTCACAGTGGTTGCTTTGTATATTCTGATATCATCTGTTTACTGTAATCTTGTTGCACACACACACACAGATACACACACACATATACACACACACACAGATACACACACACATATATACACACACACACATAGACACACACACACAGACACACACCCACACACACAGATATATATATATATATATATATATATATATATATATATATATATATATATATAGGTATATATATGCATACTCGCAGAGAGGCAATCTTAACGATGCAAGACAAGCCACGGAGGGTGGAAATCTTTAGCTCAAGTACTTTCACACCTGTCAGTGCGTCATCAAGAGCTGTGCAATGTTGCAAAGGGAGTAACAACAGATGTAGGGTAAATTTTCAGAGTATGGTAATGAGAATGGTAGTGTGTAGGCACCAGCCTGACTCTGAGAGGTACGCGGGATGCCAACCACACACCGGGGTCCCCCATACTCAACCCTATATGGGGTCAGATGGAGTGGGCCTCTCAGTTTGCAGATAGCATGAAGAAAAATACTAGATGATAGTTAATAGCCAGTCTTAATTAAAGTTCCTAACCGCTGGGAACAGGTCAAATGACGTAAAAAAAATACATCAAAATAATGGATCAATACATAACTTTACAACCTTTTAACTAATGAAATAGAGGGAAAATACCTCATTTGTCAACCAGTGTCTCAGAAGCTTCCAGAATGTTCAGTAAATACCCTCAGTGAATTCTCCTATTCAGGCTTCGTTTCCTAATTTTAATGCCATTCCTATAATTATTATTAACTATCACTCATTAATATCATTATTATCATCTTTATAATATCAACAATCTAATTCGATAAACAACTAAACTAGTTGCAACGCCATGTTGCAACCACCTATGTGTACCTTGTGTACCTTGTACCACTGTACCTAGACGGGTTAGAACCTCAATAGGTCACTCTACATTTCTTTTGGGCTATCCTAGGATGATCATACATGCTCCCCCATGTCTAATATCCCATACCTAATATCGATGTACACGAGCGACGGGCGTACCATGATGTTTAGTCTGCAGACTCTGGTCGAACATAACCGAAACATCACGAAACCCCCTGGCATAAGGAGCAATCTTGCGATTTTGTATAACACAGTTGTTTAAGGCTGTGTACAATTGTCTCCACTAAATAACTGATATATATATGTCGTGCCGAATATGTAAAACTGGTCAATTAGCAAGAACTCATTTAAAATTATGTCCTTTCTAAAATTTTCTCTTATGCGTTTAAAGATATATTTTTTTCTTTAATGTTAATGAAAAAAAATTAATTTTGCTCCAAAAGAATCTTAGAAAACTTACCTAACCTTATTATAACAAAAGCAATTTATTTTATCCTAACCCAACTAAATATATTTTAGATTTGTTTACAATAATTTAATACTAAACAAACACAGTGAAATATATTTTTTTCGTTAGGTTCGGAATGATTTTGGCGAAATTATTACATGCACAAATTTTCGCTTGTCCTATATGGCAAGATGAACGTTGCTATTTAAGACAAGATCGCAAGTTCTGCCTATGCGGCACGACATATATATATATATATATATATATATATATATATATATATATATATATATATATATATATATATATATATATATATCTCTATATATATATATGAACGCGGAACAGAGGAGAGAATTACATGATATATATCTGGAAAATTCTTGTGGGCCTTGTCACAATTTTGTAGTTCACTAAGGTCAGTGGTTAGTTCTCTGAAGTGTACCTGTACTTTGCTGTTTCCGGGGATCAGTGTGATGTGTTATCGTGCACCATAGCTTGCTTTCGTAGCGTCTTAGTCTGAGTTCAGTGTGTTGAAGGAGGAGGTTATACCTTTCAAGGAGGAAAATAGGAAACTGAAAATTCGCTTTAATAGGTATAGCAATGAATGTGGTTGGGGTTGATGAAGGAAAACAGGTTACCAGCAGTGTAGTGCAGACTGGTACCCGCTATCTGTGGGTAAAGTTTTCAGTAAAGCAGGAAACATTAAAGTGAGGAAGGTTAAAAAAAATTGAAGGTAGGAAATTGCTTCTATGTTCTCTAGTACGAATGTACTTTAATGGTTAGTGAGGATCAGGGTACCACTAACACCTCTGCTAATAAAGGTAGGAATATCCTTGTGATCGGTGCTCGCAGTGACTGAGCCTTCTGTAATAGAAATAGGAAGGAGGGGAGACAGAGGGTGCTTCCCAGGAGCTGTTGCTGGTGACTTAATCAACAGGTTGGATAATATCTTATCAGGTAACACTGGTCAACAATCAAAATGCTTCCGAGGCCAGAGTAGCAATTTCCAACTAATTTTGTCACTGAAAATGAATATCATGGTTAAAATTGTTAGCTCTACTTTTCAATATACACCTACGTGTCACAGCAAGTTCCAGCAGGCTTGTGGCATTGTGTTTCTTATCACACTCACAGCCTCACTGCCCTTCATTATTGTTCCAGCATGAAATATGAACATCAATGGCAGCTCTGTGGTGACTTAAAGGTTGTTGCTCTTGTGATGAGCTTGCAGAGCGGATACACCAAGTACTGCTGCTTTCTATGTGAATGGGACAGCCGTATAAGAGGTCCCCACTTCATGAGGAGAGACTGGCCACCTCGTCATTCATTGGAGCCTGAGATGAAAAACATTCAACATCCACCTGTCATTGAACCAAACAAAATTTTGTTACCACCACTACGCATAAAACTGAGGCTCGTGAAAAACTTGTAAAAGCTATGGATAAATCCGGTCAGGGATTCAAGTATTTAACTTCAACATTCCCATCACTGAGCGACGCTCAGATAAGAGAGGGAGTCTTCAATGGCCCTCAGATTCGAAAGCTTTCCTAAAGATGGTGACTTTGAATCAGACCTTCATGAGGTGGAGAAAGCTGCTTGAGAAGCATTCAAATTGGGGGGAATGGGATTTCTCGGTAACAGAAGGAAAGGCAGCTATGAAGAATTGGTGGAAAACCTTATCAAGGCTTACAAGAACATTGGATGTAACATGCCACTTAAAATCCACTTTTTGGACTCACATTTAGACTTTTTTCCAGCGAGCTGTGGGGCAGTTAGTGACGAACATAATGAAAGGTTTCACCAAGATATTTCAACCATGGAAAAATGGTACCAGGGCAAATGGGGCACAGGAATGATTGCAGACTATTGTTGGACATTGGAAAGAGATGATTCTTCAGCCCACTTTTCGTAAGCGTCAAGCAAAACGGCAGAGATTAGGTAACGGATTAGAGTTTAAAACATACTGACACATATTGTACGTTATTATAAAATAATCAAATATTGCATATCTCGTATCTTTAAATCTATAGCCAATAAGCATTTTTCAATGCGATATTTGGATTTAGGACATGAAAATACATAAGAATTAACTAATCTCATTTAAGAAGCATTCAACTTTTCAAAAATTGTTGACTTGTGTAATGGGAATAAGCCCATTTTCTGCCCCAGTGCTGGTGGACAGTATTGAGAAGTGCATGAGATAGGCACCCCTAGATATGTACAGGATAGCTATATATTTAATTAGGTCAAAGGGAGGGGTCCCAATCATAATTTGAGTAGAAGAGGAGTGAGCAATGCATGGATACCTAGGGTAATTGGTGTAAATTGCTGATTAAGAAGGTACTGCAAAGATTTTGCAATCCCACTCATTGAGAACTGGAACAGTTTCTATGGAAAACATATGTATGGAAGGGATGGGGTACATTTCTCTGGGGCAGGAGGTGTAGTGTTAGACAACTCTGTGGAAGGGGCCATTGCTGATTTGTCCAAGACTTTAAATTGATAGACGATAGAAATATTGATGTGTTTGGGAAACTACTAGATTGCAATACAAAAGATGAAATATACAAAATTTGTTATGGTACCTCAAGAATATGTTCAGAAAACATCGTTCATCATAATATAACTATTAATTGCAATGGAACTGGTTAAGAAACAATGAGACAGCTGAGAGAAGCGAGTTCCTAACTCTAAGATTTTGCGATGCAAATAGTAGAAGTAAAAGAAATATGATTGATGAGCTAAAGTTAATATCATACGCAAGAAGCATAGATATTATTGCTTTAACAGAGACCTGGTTCAGTCAGAGAGAGAGAAATGACTTCTAAATGTCACATACAAAGCTATAAATTGCTGCACAATGATAATTTATAGGGAGGGTGGTTGTGTAGCGATGTATGCCTCAGATAATTTAAATTGTTGCATTAGACAATATATTAAAATGGAAACGATGGGCATTGAATATGTTTGGCTACAGTTTTTGGAAGGACTTGGATAAACTAACCTTGGGAAAGATTTAGAGGGCCAGAAACCTTGATAGGGAATACAGTAAACTGTTATGGCACGAAATTCACATGACATCTAGACTGGAGAATTTAACTTTAGACAAATTGGCTAGAGTAATTTGATTGGAAATCTTGAGTCTAGTGACTTTATACGGTGCAAGATTGTTTATTAAAAAGGATTGTAACTAAACCAACTAGAGAAAACAATCGAATTGATTTGGTTCTTGCCAACAAAGAATCACTAAATAATAATATTGAGATTAATGATGAGCTTGGGGAAAGCGATCACGAAACAGTTTCAGTATGTCATGGAATTTTTATTGGATGGAGGCATGGTTGACAGACAGGCAACAGAGAGTTTGCATAAATGGGGAGAAATCAGGGAAATCAGTTTCCAGTGGTCAGTGGTTGCCCATTTGTTATTCACAGCATATATGAACGATATACATAATAGATTAAATAACTATAAAAGCAAATTTACCGATGACACCAAAATTGGCCATGTGATTAATTCTGATGAATACATTAGAACGCTACAGGAAGATATGAATAGATTGATGCAGTGGTCGGAGAAGCGGCAGACGTAGTTTAAAATAGACAAATGCAAAGTTTTTGCTTTGAAAAAAAATAACCATGAGGCTTATAAAGTAAATATATAGATTTTACTCACTTTGCAAGTGAAAAATATTTAGGAGATCCCGTTAGCAGTTATCTAAAACCGGACAACAGTGAGTAACTGTTGGCAATAAAGCGAATAGAATTCTTGGCTTAATATCAAGAAATATAAAAAACAGGAGTCCTCAGGTTATTCTTCAACTTTATATATTGTTGGTCAGGTCTCATTTAATTTATGCTGCACAGGTTCTAGTCACTGTATTACAGAGTGGATATAAATGGGCTAGAAAACGTACAGAGATGGTTGACAAAATTGATCCCATGTATAAGAAATATTTCATGCGGGGATAAACTGAGGCACTGAATCTGCGCTCTCTAGAAAGTCGTAGAATTAGGGGGGTGGGATATATGTGAGGTGTATAAACAGAAAACAGGAATAAATAAAAAAATGTAAATAACGTGATAAAAATATTTAACCAAGACACCAAGACAGGACTCGTAGCAATGGGTTCAAGTTGGAAAAGTTTAGATTTAGAAATGATATAGAAAAGCATTGGTTTGCTAATAGAGATGTGGATGGGTGCAACAGACTCCCGAGAAGTGTCATTGAAGCTAAAACGTAGACTAGCTTTGTAAATAGGTTGGACCAATACATGAGTGGGTGTGAGTTAAATCTGCTTAGATTGGGCCAATGAGCCTGCAACAGTGTTCCTTCATTCTTATGTTCTTATGCATACTGTCATAACAGCTTACTGGATTGAGAGATATGGAAAGAAGTGGAAAATAAATCCAGTGAAAAGCAAGGGTGCAGAGAGCACAATAAGGAAATACTGTATCAGCGTCTGGCAGGAGTCACCAGACGTAGTACCTACAGGACCTGTCTCACGTTCTCTCACAGCTCCTCGCAGAGGAAACACTTTCTCTGCCCTGGCTGGGAGAACTTTGTCCTCAGCTGGTGTTATTATAACTCTTATTTGGTAGTGTATGTTTCCGCTGTTGAGCCGGGACATACATCTCGTAACTCTGTGGAACTTTGTTCACAGAGCTTCATTTAAATTAATGTTATTTGACGTTTTCATAGGTTGTGTGTGTTGCGAGACATTCTGTATCTTTAGTCGCGAGTTCACCTCTTGATCTATAGTGTTCTGGCACCTAAACAGTCTTGTAGTCGGAGACTGGAATCGCTGAACTCATGTTTCAGTAACATGGGAACTTTTTGCCTTTTGTCGAGGTTTGCCGACGATCCACAGTTAGCGTCGATTTTTTTTTTTTTTTTTTTTTTTTTTTTTTTTTTTTTTTTTTTTTTTTTTTTTTTTTTTTTTTTTTTTTTTTGTCTCTGTGTTTCTTGCCTGATGCTGTGCTGTTCACGGCTGTTTCGAGCTTTGTTGCTGTTTGGCGAATGGGGCGTCATAAAGTTCAAGCAAGCTGTTACATTGCCTATATGGTCCAGAAGTTAGTTTCTTTAGGGATTTGTTTTTGTCAGTCACATTCTAAGTCTAACTGAGCACACACCGAGCACACACACACACACACACACACATACACATACCTATATTACCCATGTATTTTTGAGTACATATCACAGCAAAGTAGCAGAGGTTACAGATTCTTAAGAGTATTATATCGTCAGATATTGTCAGTATCTTATCGAAAGTGCCCATAGTACCATATGCATTTATGTACAGAATAAGAATGAGTATAATACAAAAGCATAACAAGATTCACAGAGATGTATAATAATCTCTGTTCTTAATTATTCAGTTTGTATTAGGCGTAAATATTGCCACCTAGATAATGTTTTGTTATTAAATATCATAACCTTCGTTTGGTTGGTTTGTATTCATCTAGTTTTTTTTTCCAAAGAAACATTAAGAAGCCACATAATTTACAGGATAACTCGGCCAGAATTATAAACAATAAACTGTTGCAAAACCAGAAACAGGTCAGTGCTAGAACAGCATTAAAAAGTTGACCTAGTATTCTCTGGAGATATCTTTACTAATAGATGTCGTTATTTATAACACTGGAAGCCTGTCCGAGGTGTTGATCCAAGGTGTTGGAGAGATTGTGAAGTCAGGCACTTTGTGTACCTTCCTCAGATGTGGTAGATGTGTGTACCAATTCGATTCTCTTGATCCAAGGAAATGAAGATACTTTCAATGAGATCCTGATCTTAAACCTTACTCTTCCACTTCCTTCTGGTCCCATCGCTATGGTCAGTTTGAGAGGATGGAATGTCTAATACAACTGACGACTGCACAGAGGACCAGAGGAAATTGAATGAAGAATTCCAGAAAGAAACTGTTAGTTTTGAAAGACAACAGTATACTCGCAGATCTGATCAACCTTGTAGCACAATTCAGGACACATTTAACTTGCTGATACCAGGCTCGATGGTTCCAAGGTTCTTTGAAAGCGACTTAGACACATACTTTGATGTCTTTGAGAGCCGGGCACGTGCAATGGGTATGGGAGGGGCGTGGGAGTGGTGCAACATACGTGAGGAGGGGTGTTATTGGAATGTGATGAGGGTGGGGAAAAAAACACAGTGGAATGAGCAGAATGCGATAGAAGTGGGGAGGAGAGAGGTGGGAGGGGGCAAGAATGAGGTGGAAGCGATGTATGAGGGAAATCTATGGGGTGCGTGAAGAATGTAAGAAGGCAGGTATATAATGAACGTCATTAAGAGGAAAGTGGAAAGGGTGTGGTGCGGTTACGATGAAGTGGAAGGAGTGTGAGAGGAGTGTAAGACGGGTGCAAAATAGGTGGGAAAGTTGTAAGTGAAAGCAGTGTTATAAGATTAATATTAAAACAATTAGTGCTGTGACCTGGTAAGTCATCGTATAAAAATATCAAAAGAAAATTACTCCAAGGAAGAAAAATATATTATTTTAATATGACATGAGAACACTATTGTAAAGCAAGTTAGTAACTAATGTAAGACTGGTGCTCTTCTGTTGGAATGCGGGGACCTGCTTCAACCTATTTTTCCTATAAGCATAAACCTTGTGCAAATGAATGGATATGTTAGATAAAAGTACACAAGTGTAACTAATATTCTAATATTTGCCTACACAGCCTACACACTAGGCATCTTCAGTCAAATACAGAGGCAACAGAAACAACAGAGATGTGAAGATGATGTAAGCAGTCCATCACCCTGAAAGACATAGTTTTGAGGAAGTCAGTCCCACTTACAAATAATAACAATACTATTAGTACTGACGAAGGGAGGAAAGGGTGCGAATGTGAAAAGGATGTGATAGAGATAAAAGGAGTGAGGGGTGGGACGTACATTTGAGAAGTTTGTGAAAGGTGTGTGTAAGGCTTGTAAGAAAGGTGTGGATGGGTGGAGGTAATGTATTGATATGTTGCAGGTGTGTAAGAATGGCACGATAGGGGTGTGGTAGACGTATAAGGGGCAGCCGGTCGATTGTGGAAAGCATATGGAAAGGAAGAATGGGGAAGCCTGTAATAGGTGTTTGGTGGAAGAGAGTGGAAATCATATGGTAGGTTTGGGTGGGTGTTGCATGGAGGGCTGGAGGGGTACAAAATGAGTTTGCTCTGTAATAAGAATTTCACCTTTTGAACTTACATTGCAGTGAAAACGTTTATTACCGAAATAAATCCATGTTCCGTGCAAATGAACTTCAAAATAGCCGTCAAATATGTAAGGTAAAAGGCTGAAAAAAATTGTTTTACGTGTTAGACCAAAACCGGAATATGATGTGACACAGCGCCAGCAGTTGAAAAACTAGAATTTACAAAAAAGAAAAATGTTCAAATATTTGCAAAAATATACATTCCTGGGCTGAGAAATCTTCTAAAAAATCCTCGTTGAGAGACACAGGACAAAGTAAAGTGATGTAACCATATACAAATTTATGGGAAATGTGACAAGGCAAGAGAACAGTATATTAAATGAAGGTGTGTGTGTGTGTGTGTGTGTGTACTCACCTATTTGTACTCACCTATTTGTGGTTGCAGGGGTCGATTCATAGGTCCTGGCCCCGCCTCTTCTGTGTGTGTGTGTGTGTGTGTGTGTGTGTGTGTGTGTGTGTGTGTGTGTGTGTGTGTGTGTGTGTGTGTGTGTGTGTGGGTCGAAGCATAGCTCCTGGCCCTGCCTCTTCGCCGGTCGGTATTAAGTCACTCTCTCCCTGCTCCATGAGCTTTATCACACCTTTTCTTAAAACTCTGTATGGAACTTGCCTCCACTCTCCAGATTATTCCACTTCCTGACAACTCTAAGGCTAGAAAAATACTTCCTAACATCCTTATGACTCTTCTGGGTTTTCAACACCCAATTGTGGTCCTCTGTTCCGGTATCCCAGCTCTGAAATATTCGAGTCCTGTCCACCTTGTCAATTCCTCTCAGTATCTTATACGTCGTTATCATATCCCCCTAACTTCTAGTGTTATCAGATTGAGTTCCCTTAAAGGACTTGAAGGCATGGCCGCTTACCTAGATGAAATTGTATTGGTGTCGGACACTAGGGACCAACACATGTTTAGGTTTAAAGCTCTCTTTGAGACTTTTCAGTTTCCAGTTAACTGTTAACATATCTAAGTCATCCTTTGGCCAATCTACTGTTAATTTTTGGGGCCATGAAGTGGCTAGTGGGAAAGTGGCCCCTAAATTTGCTAAAACTCTTGCCATTAAAAATTATCCAGTTCCTCCTGATAGAAAATTTCTCCAATGTTTCCCAGGTATGGTAGGGCTTTATAAGAGATCCTGTGAAAATTTTGCAGATGTGGTAGCCCCTCTAACCTCACTTACAAGTCATAAATCCAGCTTCCAGCTCATCCTTTGCACTGCACCCATTCTTCTGTCTCCATATTTATATTACAGGATGATGTTTGTGAGTCAAGGGTTGGGGCAGTACTTCTACAACCTGGGAAAGATGAGTTGCAGCCTGTGGCTTATTACTCTGACAAATACCAGCCTCACCAGAGGGCCTACTCCACGATCGAGAAAGAAGCCCTTGCTCTGATACTGGCATTAGAGCATTTCAAGGTCTACGTGGGTCAGTCCTTTCACTTGGTCACAGCCTACAGTGACCTCAATCCACTGGTGTACCTTAATAGTATGAGAAACCACAACACAAGACTAATGAGGTGATGTCTCAGGCTGCAACCATTTCATTTACACATAAAGCATATTTCTGGTTAAAATAATAAGCTAGCTGATACTCTGTCAAGAATTTAAAAGTTAAATTTAATTTGGTTAGGATGTGTTAGGGACTATAGGTAGAACCAGCTCTTTTTCTCCCCCTTTTGTATATATGTAAAAATTTTATTTTTAATTTAATATGGCGGGAGTTTTTTTTTTTTTTTTTAGTGAGGGGGATATTCTCCTACCGTCTGCAGGTGTCTTGGACCTACGTTAGCCCTACTGTCTGCTGTCTCACTCTAAGTTTAGAGTTTGGCTTTGTGTCGTGATAAAAGTTAAGCTCTATCTAATGAGTTGGATGGCTGAGAGGAAAGGTGGTCCCATTATTGTAATGTGCCATGGCGGCACTCTGCCCACGGAGGTAGGAGCCTAGTCCTGGCCATTAGAGCCCTTTTGGGGTGGGGGTGTGGCATGCAAAGAGAATGTTAGATTTATTCAGCGTGTGTACACACTCATATATAGGCTACCTTTCAACCACAGAGACAGGTGCTAAGGGTTTAACGATTCAGGGGGCCTCATTGTTAAATCAGTACCTTGGGTCAGCCAGTTACATTATGGGTCTGACAATTGCGAAGGTGATGTGGTAGTGCTCACAATTCACTCTTGCCAGATTCATCCAGCTGCTGGTTGCTCACGGTTATCCTCTCTGTCTTTAAGCTGTTCTCATGCCTCTTTATTACCGTGATACAATTATTTTCAAAGTTTTGTACATAGCTTTAAAAATCTATACGTATTTGGTGAAGGAAAATATAATTAAAGACTTACTGCTGTGTTTATTTTCACTCCAAGCTCCCATTACGGCCAGGTTAACAGGCCTTGATTACCTGAAGCAGTAATAAACCTTTTGCAAATTCTCTAATTTCTTGACTTGCTTGACCAGATGTCGGTTTCAAACTGGTCCTTTGTAGTCCTGCCTGATCCTCATCCGATTGAATTCTCCTCATTAGCTTCACATCGTCTTGAAAAAGGGACACTTCTGAGTCTATCCCTTCAAGCATGCCATTCACATATACCAGAATCAGCACAAGTCCTAGGATTTACTCCTGTGGAACCCCGCTCGTCACAGGCATCCACTCTGACAAATCGAGTACCATGCCTTCCTGTCAGTCATTCTCTGATCCATTGCAGTGCCTCTCCTGTTACAGTGCCTGATCCTGTAGCTTTTGCATTTATTTCTTGTATGGAACTGTGTTTAAAGCCTTCTTTTAGTCCAAGAAAATGCAATCGACCACACCCTTAAATGTGTGTGGGTACTCATCTATTTGTACTCACCTACATGTGGTTGCAGGGATTGTGGCACAGCTCCTGGCCCAGCCTCTTTACTAAACGCTTCTAGGACTGTTCTCTCTCTCTCTGCTACATGACTTTCATGGTACTTCTTAAACCTATTTATGGATCCTGCCTCTACAACTTCACTCTTCAGATTATTGTTGTCATGTCCCCCCATATCCTTTCTACCCTCCAGTGTCGTTAGATTCAGTTCCATTAACCTAAGGGACTAATGTTGCAAACTCCAATATGGGCCTTACGTAAACTGTGTACGGTGTACAGAGTCGTGAGTAACTTCTTGCTTAGATGTCGAAACCCTATTCTTAGGTTTGCCAGGCATCCATATGCTGCAGCAGTTATTTGGTTCATGTGCGCTTCAGGGAATGTGCTCTGTATGATACTCACCCCAAGATCCTTTGCCTTGAGTGAGGTTTGCAGCCTTTGACCCCCAAGCCTGAACTCCGCCTACGGAGATTAAGCTTCGGGGTCATAAATTTTTGGGGTTATAACTTTGCCCTCGATGGGGATTAAACTCCAGGAACCATTTGTCGGACCAGGCTTGCAGCTGGTTCAGATCCCTTTGCAGTTGCCCCTGATTCTCGTACACTTGCATTCTCTTCATTAGTTTCACGGCGTTTGCAAATGGGGACCCCTCTCACTCTATTCTTTCCGCATGTCATCTACATATAAAAGAAGCATCACTGTCCCTAGAAAAAACTCTTGTGGTTCTCATGCTGACAACTGTGCTCTCCCCGTCACGTCGTCATATATCATCACTCATTGTTACCTTCCTATTATCTATTCCCTGATCCATTGCATTGATTTTCCTGTTTTTTCCTGCTGCTCCTCTAGCATTTGTACCACTCTCATGTGATGTACTGCTTAAAAACTGCTTGCTATTATTACCCTCTCGCAGGTTACCACCTGACTTCTTCCACTATATATGCTCATTTCTTAGTTATTTCTGCACTAGGACTGAAGATACCACTTTTGACGAATCGTCTATTCTAATAAATATTCTGAACTGTACATAAGTGTTTTTTTCACATAAAACCTCGAAATGTGATAAAACGGTGCAAGTGCTACAGCGTCTTTAAATTAATAGGAATGTTATATAATAAACCTTAAAGACGAGATATCACGATCAAAGCTCTGCTCTAGTAGCTACAATTAGGTAATGACAAACAGATAATCAAACACGAACATATCTGCCTTCATCCCACATATGATCATGTAAAAAAGCTTAAGAATTCCCAGATATTCGCAACAAGACTAGTCCTGGGCCTTAAAGAACTTACCTACGAGGATAGGCTAAGAAAACTGAATAAAAAAAAAACAAGAGAAACAGAAGATAACCGAAAGCATGATTAAAAAAACATACATATAAGGATTGACAGGACAGTGACAGACAGATAGACAGACAGACAGATAGATCTACAAGGCCTAGAGTTGAGGTAAGGAGCAAATGGAATAAAAATAACGTTATTATGGACATCAGGCTGATATCATTTTGACAAGAAGTTGAAGGAAGCAATTATTATACGCATTTTGAGAGATATGTACTACAGAGTATAAGACGCAAAAAGGAAAATGGTCAAAATGAAAGTTAGAAGAGATTTTAATTACAAGGATGAATCATAAGGTGGGAAATAAGTACACACACACATACACAAACACATACACACACAGAGGAAATGTCTGAGATTGTAAATTTTCAGAGAATACGGGGGTACTTGAAGGGGAGAAAATGACCAATCAAGTTGATTTACAGGACAGAAAGAATGCAAAACAGGATTCTCCACGAGAAACCACGGCTGAAGGACTCAGCAGAATACAAGAGGATGTTCCTATTCCGAGGCAGAACAAAAGCAGAACAACAGCTGAGGGAGAGGACACAAAAGCAAATGGAGCTAGAAGGAGAGACAAGGACAGAATCAGCGGACGATAACCAGAGCACGGCAGAGTAAGAAGTACAAGCACACAAAGAACCACCTCCAGAATCCCACAACCAACCACTCTGTCCCAACACAGACCACAATCTACACTCACAGCCCCCACCCCACACTACGCTGTAGAACCCTGCAGCACACTGCCAGGTCCCCCACCCTCACAGACCCCCAAAACACAGTGTTGGAGAGGAAACTGAAGATATGGTACACCAATGCTGATAGAATAACAAATAAGTGGGAGGAGTGGCACGAAAGAGTCAGAGAGGCATCACCAGATATCATAGCTCTCATAGAAACCATGTTCACAGGGATGATAACAGATGCCATCTTTCCAACGGGATGTCAGATCCTGAGGAAAGACAGAGGGAACAGAGGTTGTGGAGGAGTGGCACTGCTGATCAAAAGCTGATGGGATTTTGATGAGCTGGAGACAGGAGTCAGAGGAGAAGCAAGAGATTACGTAGTACAAACACTTCAGTCTGGAGGTCCCAAAGTGGTGATTGCAGTGATGTATAACCCACCACAGAACAGCAGAAGACCAAGGCAAGAGTATGATGAGAGTAATAGAGCAATGGTTGACACACTGGCCGAGGTGGCCAGAAGGGCTCATGCGAGCAGGGCAAAGCTACTGATCATGGGTGACTTCAACCACAAAGAAATCAATTTGAAAAACTTGGAGCCACATGGGGGCCAAGAAAAGTGGAGGACTAAGATGATGGAGGTAGTACTGGAAAACCTCATGTACCAACACGTATGGCACAATACCAGAGAGAGAGGGGAGGATGGACCAGCGAGACTGGACCTAGTATTCACCTTGAATAGTGCAGAAATTGAGGATATCACATATGAACACCCCTGTGGGCCAGTGACCATGTGGTTTTAAGCATCAAATACATAGTAGAGTTTCAAGTGGAGGGGGATGCGGGGAGGGCCGGATGAGTGAAGCCAAACTACAGGAAAGGGGACCATGCAAGCATAAGAACATCCTGAATGAGGTTCAGTGGGACAGAGAACTGGCAGGGAAGTCAGTGAACGAGATGATGGAATATATGACAAGAAATATATGACAGCAAGGAAGCTGAGGAGAGGTTTGTATGCAAGGGTAACAGGAAAAATGAAAAAGCTAGGATGAGCCAGTGGTTCACCCAAAGGGGCAGGGAGGTCTAAACAAAATGTGCTAGGGAATGGAAGAAGTATAAAAGGCAAATGATCCAGGAGAATAAGGAGACCAGTCGTAGAGCCAGAAATGAATATGCACAGGCAAAACAGGAGGCCAATGACACAGCAGCAAAAGCCAGGCAATCAGGCTGAGGAAGGAAAGAGGGAAGGTCACAAAAAGAGACAGCAAAATATGGGAGGAGCTCAACATGAGATGTTCACAGAGGAGACAGAAGGGCCTCTAGAAAGGCAGAGAGGTGGGGTACACCATCAGGTATTGAACACATTACATACAACCGAGGAAGAAGTGAAGAGGCTGTTAAGCGAGCTAGATACCTCAAAGGCGATATGGCCAGATAACTTCTCTCAATGTGTCCTGAGAGAGGAAGCAGAGGCGCTTTGCAAACCACTAAAAACTGTCTTCAACACATCTATCGAAACAGGACAGCTACCGGAAGTTTGGAAGACAAGAAATGTAGTCCCAATTTAAAAAAAAAAGAGACAGACACGAAGCATAAAACTACAGACCTGTGTCACTGACGTGTATAGTATGCAAAGTCATGGAGAAAATTATCAGAAAAGTGGTGGAGCACCTAGAAAAGAATGGGCTTATCAACGACAGCCAGCACTGTTTCAGGGATGGGGATGGGAAGTCCTGTGTCACAAACCTACTGGAGTTCTATGACAGGGTGACGGCTGAATGACACGAGAGAGAGGGGTGGGTAGATTACATTTTCTTGGACTGTAAGAAGGCGTTTGACACAGTTCCTCACGAGAGATTAGTGCAGAAACTGGAGGACCAGGCAGGGATAACAGGGAAGGCACTACAATGGATCAAGGAATACCTGTCTGGAAGACAACAACGGGTCATGGTACGTGGCGATATGTCAGAGTGGGCATCTGTAACGAGCAGGTTGCCACAGGGATCAGTCCTAGGACAGGTGCTGTTTCTGGAATTTGTGAACTTAACGGAAGGCATAGAGTCCGAAGTGTCCCTGTTTGCAGATGATGTGAAGTTGACGAGAAAAATTAAATCGGACGAGGACCAGGCAGAACTACAGAGGGATCTGGACAGACTGCAGGCCTGGTCCAGAAACTGTCTCCTGGAGTTCAACCTCACCAAGTGCAAAATCATGAAGATTGGGGATGGGCAAAGAAGACCACAGAGGGAGCCAGAGCCTACAAACCTCACTCAAGAAAAAGGATCTTGGTGTGTGTATAACACTGGGCACATCTGAGGTGCATATCAACCAAATAACTGCTGCAGCAAGTGGGCGCCTAGCATACCTAAGAACAGCATTCCGACATCTAAACAAGGACTCATTCACGACCCAGTACACTGTGTACGTTAGGCCAATATTGGAATATGCAGCACCAGTTTGGAAACCTCACCTAGCCAAGCATGTAAGGAAACTAGAGAAAGTGCAAAAGTTTGCAATAAGACTAGTTCCGGAGCTAAGAGGTATGTCCTACGACGAGAGGTTAAGGGAAATCGACCTAACGACACTGGAAGACATGAGATATAAAGGTAATATTATAACGACATATAAAATACTGAGATGTATAGAGAAGGTGGACAGAGACAGGATGTTCCAGAGATGGGACACAGCTACAAGGGGTCACAGTTGGAAGTTGAAGACTCCGATGAATCACAGGGATGTTAGGAAGTATTTCTTCAGTCAGGAAGTGGAATAGCTTGGGTAGTGATGTAGTGGAGGAAAAATCCATGAATAGCTTTAAGAAGAGGTATGATTAAGCTCACAGAGCAGGAATAGTGACTGAGTAGAGGCCAGTTGAAGAGGCGGGTCCGGAGCTGTGACTCGACCCCTCAACCACAACTAGGTGAGCGCACACACACACACACGCACACACACACACGAACATGTATAGCACAGTATGTAAAGTCATGGCGATTATCCGGAGAAGAGTGGAGGAGCACCTAGAAACGAATGGGCTGATGCATGATTACCAGCACAGCTTCAGGGATGGGAAATCCTGTTGGAGTTCTACGACTTGGCAACTGAAGAAAGCAGAGGAGATGGGCAGACTACATCTTCTTGGACTGTAAGAAGGCTTTCGACACAGTGACACATAAAAGCCTGGTTCAAAAGCTAAAGGAGTAGGCAGGAATAACAGGGATAACACTGCAATAGATAAGTGTTGGTACATGATGAGGTGTCAGAGTGGGCGCATATGTCGTGTGGGGTTGCTCAAGGGTCAGTCCTAGGTCCAGTGCTGTATATGAGAATAACATGACAGAGCGCGTATCATGCTCGAAAAGATGTCCCTGTTCACAGACGGTGTGAAACTAATTAGGAGAATATAACCGGATGAGGATCATGTAAGTCTACAAGGGGATCTGGACAGGCTACAAACCTGTTTAGAGAAATGGCTTCTGTAATTTAACAACATCAAGGGCAAAGTCATGAAGTTTCGTGAAGGACAAAGAATACCACAGACAGAGTACAGGTTAGAGGGGTCAATGGCTGCAAACTTCACTCAAGGAAAAGAATCTTGGGGAGAGCATCATACCGAGTACATGTCCTGAGGTGTATATCAACCAAATAACCGCTGCAGCATTAGGATGTCTGGCAAACATAAAGAATAGCGGTTCGACATCTAAGGACTTATTCACGACACTGTACACTGTATACGTTACAGAGCTAATGGGAATGTCCTATAAGGAGAGAAAAAGGGAACTCATTCTGACGACATTGGAGGACAGGATGGATAGAGGGATATGATAACGACATATAAAATACTGAGAGAAATTGACAAGGTGAACAGTGGCAGAATGTTTAAGATATAGGATACACGAAAAAGAGGGCACAAATTGCAGTTGAAAGCTCAGATAAGTCATAGGGATATTAGGAAGTGTTACTTCAAAATTAGGGTTATTAGGAAGTGGAACAATCTGCAGAGTGAAATAGTAGATGTGGGATCCATACAAAGCTTTAAGAAGAGGTACGATAAGGCTCTTGAAGCCGGGAGAGAGTGGACTTAATAGAGACCAGTGAAAGGATGGGACAAAGTGCTGCGACTCGACCCCTACATCCACATAAATGGGTATGTATGGGTGATTACACTTACACATACGCTAGAGTACATGTGGACAAAACTACGTACCTGGCATATTAAATGGAATATGCAGCCATAAAATTGTGGCTCCAACCAATCAGATCACTTACATAATTTCTAAATACATATTGTTGATTAATTCTCAGAGATAATAATTATAGAATATTGAAGAAAATTGAAAAATTCTCGCTAATTAATAGAAGGAACAAACGTAACCTCATACGCGATCATATAATATTACAGAAAATAGATACTGAAGACTTTTCAGCATTATTTTATTTCATTTTATTAACACATCGCCCGATTCCCACCAAGGCAGGGTGGCCCGAAAAAGAAAAACTTTCATCATTCACTCCATCACTGTCTTGCCAGAGGGGTGCTTTACACTACTGTAATAAAACTGCATCGTTAACATCTCTCCTGCAGACAATGTACTTTTCATCTCCAGGACTCAAGTCCGGCCTGCCGGTTTCCCTGAATCCCTTTATAAATGTTACTTTGCTCACACTCCAAAACACGTCAAGTATTAAAAACCATTTGTCTCCATTTACTCTTATCAAATGCGCTCACGCATGCTTGCTGGAAGTCTAAGGCCCTCGCACACAAAACCTCCTTCACCCCCTCCCTTCAACCTTTCCTAGGCCGACCCCAACCCCGCCTTCCCTCCACTACAGATTTATACACTCTCGAAGTCATTCTGCTTTTTCCATTCTCTCTACATGTCTAAACCACCTCAACAACCCCTCCTCAGCCCTCTAGATAATAGTTTTGGTAATCCCACACCTTCTCCTAAATTCCAAACTACGAATCCTGTGCATTATATTCACACCACACATTGCCCTCAGACATGGCATCTCCACTGCCTTCTCCATTGTCTTCTCCACGTTGCAACATTCATCACAGATGCTTCACACCCATACAAGAGTGTTGGTACAATACTCTCATACATTCCCCTCTTTGCTTTCACGGATAAAGTTCTTTGTATCCACAGACTCCTAAGTGCGCCACTCACCCTTTCCCCCTCATCAATTGTATGATTCACCTCATCCTTCATAGACCCATCTGCTGACACGTCCACTCTTAAATATCTGAATACATTCACCTCCTCCATACTCTCTCCCTCCAATCTGATATCCAATCTTTCATCACCTAATCTTTTTGATATCCTCAGAAATCAAAAGAAACCCCACCCATAAACTGAGAAAAATAAACAGTGGCGTGAGGACACTGGAAGACATTTCTTTATGAATGTGTTTGTAGACTGGTGGAATAAATTCAATCAATGCTACAACAGCAAGCGACTGAGCTTAATTACATCGCAACTCCACAAATAATAAAAAGGTAATAAGAGATAAGTAATTATTTACCAGCGTGATCTCTAGGCAGAGGGAAAGCGAAGATCTAACGGAATATAAGAAGAGCGCATCTCCCGTGTTTCAAGGCTTGTCTCCACGTGATTAATTTCGTGTGGCCCTGTAAGAAAGATTATCGACGCTTTTGTTACGAGGATTTTAAAACGATCGCCATTGATAACAGGAACTGAGTTATATTCTGTCTCAAAAGGTTAATGAAAATGAGGTAGGATTTTTAAACAAATTTTCTTCAAAGATTACCTTCCGTCGTTTATGAAAGACTAAAAAGAATCATTACTGTCAACAATTATCGGTCATTTCAAATAGAAAACACAATTATCGACCACTGTCTCTGAAATGCTTTTATAAGTGCAGCGTTATTATATAGCAAAGCAAAGTATCTTATTACAAACGTAGCAATAAATAAATAAATAAATAAATCATATATATATTATTTATTACTTTTTTTAACACAGCGTTCTCCCACCAAGGCAGGGTGGCCCGAAAAAGAAAAACTTTCACCATCATTCACTCCATCACTAACTTGCCAGAGGCGAGCTTACAATACAGTTATTAAACTGTAACAGTAAAGCCCTTCCTTCAGAGTGCAATCACTGTACCTCCCGTCTCCAGGACACAAGTCCGGCCTACCAGTTTCCCTGACTCCCTTCATAAATGTTACCTTGCTCACACACCAACAGCACGTCAATTCGTAAAAACCATTTGTCTCCATTCGTTCCTATCACGCTCACGCATGCTTGCTGGAAGTCAAAGCCCCTCTTACACAAAACCACCTTAACCCCCTCTCTCCAACCTTTCCTAGGAAGACCCCTACCCCGCCTTCCCTCCACTACAGATTTATACACTCTCGAAGTTATTTTATTTTGTTACACCCTCTTTACATGTGCGATCTCCCTCAGTAACCCCTCCTCAGGCCTCTGGATAATACTTTTGGTAATCCTGCACCTCCTCCTAATTTCCAAACTACGAATTCTCTGCATTATAGCCACACCACAAACTCTCTCCAAGAGAGAACCCACAGTAATGGATTCAAATTAGATAAGTTTAGATTTAGAAAGGATATAGAAAAGTATTGGTTTGGAAATAAGGTAGTTGATGAGTGGAATAGTCTGCCTAGTAGGGTTATTGAAGCTAAAACCTTAGGTAGTTTCAAGTTTAGGTTGGATAAATACATGAATGAGAGGGGTTGGTTTTGAATGGGGCTTGCACATGAGTAAATAAAGTTGTCAAAGTTTATTGTTAGGGTTTCACTGAAAGTGGGGTGGGCAAATGTTTTGTTAGTGGGTTGGTTTTGTAGAGGACCTGCCAAATTTGAACCAACAGGCCTACTGCAGTGCTCCTCCTTTCTTATGTTCATATGTTCATATGACATCTCCACTGCCTGCAGCCTTCTCCTTGTTGAAACAGTCACCACCATGTTTCACACCCATATAAGAGTGTACTCTCATACAATCCCCTCTTTGCTTCGATGGACAAAGTTCTTTGTCCCACAGACTCTGTAGTGCAAAACTCACCTTGTTTCCTCGTCAATTTTATGATTCACCTCATCTTTTATAGACCCATCTGCTGACACGTCCACTCCAATCTGATAACCAATCTCTCGTCACCTAATTTTTTATCCTCATCACCTTACTCTTTCCCATATTCACTTTTAATTTACTTCTTTTATATACCCTACCAAACTCATCTACATACATCTGCAACATCTCTTCAGAATCTCCCAAAAGCACAGTGTTATCAGCAAAGAGCAATGATGACAGCTCCCACTTTGTGTTCGATTCTTCATCTTTCAACCCCATACCTCTTGTCAACACCCGAGCATTCACTTCTCTTACAATCTCATCAATAAATATATTGAACAACCATGGTGACATCACACATCCTTGTCTAAGGCGTACCTTTAATGGGAAATAATCTCCCTCTCTCTCCTACAAACTCTAACCTGAGCCTCACTATCCTCGTAAAAGGTTTTCACCGCTTCCAGTAACCTACCTCCTATACCATACATCTGCAACATCTGCCACATTGTTCCCCTATCCACCCTGTCATACGCCCTTACCAAATCCACAAATGCCACAAAAAAACTCTTATACTCTTATATAAATACTGTTCATCTATATGTCTCACTGTAAACACTTGGTCTACACACCCCCTACCTTTCCTGAAGTCTACTTGTTCATCTGCTATCCTACTTTCCGCCTTACTCTTATTTCTTTCAACATTAACTCTACCATACACTTCACCAGGTATACTCAACAGACTTATTCCCCTATAATTTTTGCACTCTTTTTTGACCCCTTTGCCTTTATACAAAGGAAATATGCATGCACTCTGCCAATCCCTAGGAACTTTACCCACTTCCATACATTTATTAAATAAAAGCACCAATAACTCCAAAACTATATCCTCACCTGCTTTTAACATTTCTATCTTTATCCCAGCAATCCCAGCTGCCTTACCCCCTTTCATTCTACCCACTGCCTCACGAACTTCCCTCACACTCACAACTGGCTCTTCCTCACTCCTACAAAATGTTATTCCTCCTTGCCCTATACATGAAATCACAGTTTCCCTACCTTCATCAACATTTAATAGTTCCTCAAAATATTCCCTCCATCTTCCCGATACCTCAAGCTATATATA